>NW_015645070.1:1828565-1867582 GCF_001515625.1 Sinocyclocheilus rhinocerous | reverse complement strand
AAAAAAATACCACACTAAATAGTGACTAAACACGACCCCTTTTAATACATGTTAACCAGGAGTCACTCTCATTTATAATCGCGGCATCGTCTGTTAAAATCAACATGCATCTACACTAAAGAGCGGCTATGTGGTTGTTTTGGCTATATTACTTTTTTGACTCATGCAGCGCACTGCCTGCGTCCGAGTAACAAACAAAAAAAAAAACAACAAACAAAAAAGTGCATGTAATATTAACAGACGAACTACGCTCATATTTATAATTCCAAACAATTAGTAAGCGACAGGTGCTAGGAAACGCTGTTTTGTACTCATTTATTGACTAGTCGGCTGACAGCTTCAGTTTCTGAACTTTCACGCTTAGTAACACATACAGCTGTTCCCTCACCACAGTGCAACAGTGAAAAGGAACCCCTTTCAAACAGTGTCGCGTTCCGAACGTTGTTTAAGCGACATACACCGGTATTACGGTATTTTAAAAATTGATGTCATAACAAAAATAAACACCGGTATTCGTTATGAACCGGTATACTGCCCAGCACTAATTGCTTGTAAACCAGAGTATGTGAGCGGAGCGGAGCGGTGTGATTTTGAATGGAGCAAGCAGCGGATTTTTTTCATGTGGTAGGAAAAAAGTTTGCACACTAGTGTTCCAATAATCCATTTTGAAACGCTCCTGTCATTTTATTTATTTTCTTTTTTTCTTTTAATATACGTTATGAACAGAACTGTGATATTTCAAACATACTGAAATACTTTAGCCGCGGAGCAGTGTTTCTGATATTAGTGAGCGAGGAGTGGAGCGGGAGCGGGAATTGGTGAACCCGGAGCGGAGCTGGAGCAGAGTGATTATTAAATGCGCGGAGGGGAAATTGTTGCCGCTCCACTCCGCTCACATACTCTGTTGTAAAACGTACTGTTATTTTCATCACAAACAAAATTTGCACTGCAAAAAGCATCAATAGCCTACCTTTTAATGCTGACAACCATGTTATTAGCTTGTCATGTGGTAGGAAAAAAGTTTGCACACTAGTGTTCCAATAATCCATTTTGAAACGCTCCTGTCATTTTATTTATTTTCTTTTTTTCTTTTAATATACGTTATGAACAGAACTGTGATATTTCAAACATACTGAAATACTTTAGCCGCGGAGCAGTGTTTCTGATATTAGTGAGCGAGGAGTGGAGCGGGAGCGGGAATTGGTGAACCCGGAGCGGAGCTGGAGCAGAGTGATTATTAAATGCGCGGAGGGGAAATTGTTGCCGCTCCACTCCGCTCACATACTCTGTTGTAAACGGGAGTGAAGAGCTTTGCTCTTGACATATAAACATCATACAATGCGATTAAGTCCTACTCTGATTATTGGAAAAATAATAATTGTAAATATAGTCACTGTTGAAAACAGTTGTGCCGTTTAAAGGTAGGGTAGGCGATTTCAGAGAGCCTAGCAATAGCAAGCTAGCTTTGAAAGCATAAGATCCCACCTTCCCTGCAAATCACTCTCCAAAGCCACACCTCCTCCAAAACACATGAACACGCACAGGCAGACCAGAGGCTAACCAGCAACACGATGAGAGACTGTGTTGGTGGAGGGTTAAATGCAATGCTGTCAGATTACCTCATGTTTCATTCACCAGTGAGAAAACATCACAACACAAATCGCATAATATTACAATGATAACGTCTTCCATTCTCACTTGGTCTGCAATAGCGTAACTGAATGCGTGGAGATATGCAAATACATATGTTCACAGGCAGGTAAGACAGTCTGTCGTAATGTTCGGATCGAGGGATATGATTGGACAAACCTTTTATGTTCCTACACCTTCCACCGATCATATAAATACATATAAATTCATTTAGACCCCTAAACCTAGTGATTGCTAACGGATGTGAAGAGACTTTCTACCAGCATAACAAAATATTTTTGAACCAAATCACTTACCCTGCTTTTAATATTTTTGTGGAAACAATAATACATTTTTGTCAGGGTGCTTTGATGAATAGAAAGTTATAAAAGAATAAACTTGGATTTAAAAAAAAAAAATCTATTTATTCTCACTTGGTCTGCAATAGCGTAACTGAATGCGTGGAGATATGCAAATACATATGTTCACAGGCAGGTAAGACAGTCTGTCGTAATGTTCGGATCGAGGGATATGATTGGACAAACCTTTTATGTTCCTACACCTTCCACCGATCATATAAATACATATAAATTCATTTAGACCCCTAAACCTAGTGATTGCTAACGGATGTGAAGAGACTTTCTACCAGCATAACAAAATATTTTTGAACCAAATCACTTACCCTGCTTTTAATATTTTTGTGGAAACAATAATACATTTTGTCAGGGTGCTTTGATGAATAGAAAGTTATAAAAGAATAAACTTGGATTAAAAAAAAAAAAATCTATTTAATGCCTACTTGTTGAATAGAAGTGTTTCTTTAAAAATTCCCCTTTTGATTTTGGGGTGAAAATGTTTAACATTGCAAATTGAGCTCCCAAGTTCTTATAAAGAGTTGTACACTTTGTTTTGCATATGATCATGTTCATTTAGGGGGTAACTTTATGGGGCCCAGGACCTTTTTTTTTTGTTGAGTTTCCAGGTCCAATGAGCATGTTAGTGATCTTAGTGGGCCCCATTTGGTCCAAATTCAGATTTTTGAATAAATACTTAAAAATCTCTCTTTAGTATATTGAATATTGTCAGAAGTATTAAAAAACATGAATCATTTCAGCAATATCATACATTCCTATCACTGGCTGTAACCAGCCATTAGACACTGAGACCGTTTGGTCCATGTGCCGCTCGCACACAATGAAGCGCTGCAGGCTACAACAATGACTCCAGTGGCGGATGGGGTCAGAGTTCACTGGCTTCTCTTGACTGCAGCGAGGCAGATGTGGTCAGCTCTGTTTATGGCCCTCGTCAAAGGCTGTAACATTCCTCTGCTGTATCGTTTGTTCCTGATAACCTTGGACAAGCTATTCAGTAGACCTGAGCTCCATATGCAGCAGTAAATCAACAGCTTGTGTTGCTTTTGTGCGTTATGGGGTTGCACTCCGTGGTGTTCCTGTGGGTTGGATGCCTTTCAGTGGGGTGATAGTACAGAGGCAGAATTCTCTAGACCTTTCTGCTCTAGTGCTCAAGCAGCGTTCAATGGAGATACGTCATGACATCCAAACAAACAGCAGGAGCTTGGGTGATTTCACCATTTCCTGTGTCATTCCTGAAGGGTTTGGTCACAGTTAGACTCTGCCCAGGGCTGCACCTTCAACACTCTGTCACTCTCCCAGCAAGCTTTTGAGAGTTGGACTAGGCTGTTTGAGCCTAAATTTTGCACAGAATCCCTGCATGCAACTAGTTTGCTTTCTGTACAGATGTTATTTACATGTGATTGTGCATATTTGCTCATAGAAAGAAAGAAGTAGAAGTTATGGAAACTTTCTTATTGCTTGTGTGGTCGAGTTTTCAGAAATTATGATATTGCTTGCTGTGTTTATTGTTGAAAAACACACATTAATTTGCATGCAGTGAGTGTAAATGTAGGGTTGCACGATTGATCAAAGTAGCTGAAAACGTGATATGGCTTTAGCTTAGCATGATTGTCAAATCCCAAAGTCTGCAGCTTAATTAAATAAATATATGTGCTGCATATTTGAAGAATGGCAATGTGGTGTTTTAAACATTAGCAGCTCGCCAGCTCAAAGTTCAGTGACGCAGGTAGTGACGATTCTCTCTGGCCAATCCGTGATCAGCAGAGTTTACACGTCACGTTTTGGTAACGGTACGGTTCGCTTGGAACCCCAACCGAGGTGGTACTAAAAAAAGTACCAGGTACTGTACCCAGTGGAAAGCCCCCAAAAAGTGAACAGTACCGAGCCGTACCGTGCCGTACCATGCAGTGGAAAAGCGCCATTAGTGTCTCAGAATGGCTTGATTTGCAGAAAATGCTGCTCATGAACATCTCTGCATGCACTGTGAGTTTGGGTCGCATTTGGGAATGCGTCGTGCCAACAATCCTCCAAAACTTGTAATAAGAAGCACTTATAAACTGACTGTTGTCAACAAAAGAGAAGCTTTAAGGGCTCCTTGCAGTTTTCAAACATAAAAAAGTCATTTTTAAGTTTGAAAATAAAGAAATTAAGATAATAAATATATTAATATTGTATTTATACAGTTTTACTTTCAAATAATTTTTTTATCAGAAAAGTCACAATTTGATTCCCCCCCCCCCCCAAATTGTGCAACCATAGTAAACGGTGCTAAAGTGATGTGAGTCAGCTAAATGTAAATGATGGGTCTTGGGGTGTTATCCATATGTTAAGTGGCGGCAGCGGTGGGGTGCAGGGTGTCAGGCGGGCTGTGTCTGAATGTTCTGGCACGAGGACCACAATACCCTGCAGCAGGTGTCTGGGGGGACTTTTGGTCTGGCTGGAGACTCCCTGGGGATTGTGGGTGAATTTATGTTTGTGTGAGGGGCAGATGAATGACTCCTGGCTTTGCTCTGAGTGGTCTTTGTGAGTGGAATCACATATTAACTCAACCAAAGTCTGACCCTACTGTGAAAGTGATCCCTTCCTCCATAGCCTGACAATGGCCCTGTATCAATATCATTTTCCTCCCACACACACACACAGACATGCACGTGTCCAAATACACCTACATACACAGTTTGTCTCAGCATGATGGCGAGTTTTGCACCAGTTAGCAAATCAGTCCTTTTTTTTGTTCGTTTCATTGTCTATGGGATGAATTTCCTCTTCCGATTTGTAATCCTCTTAAAAACTGAAAGACCCTTATAATGTGCTTCTAGACCTTGCTGTGGATTTATTTTCTTAAATTCTTTTATTTTGATAACAAAAATGTGGTTCAGCTTTTAGTTTTGCTCAAAGCTGCACTTCAGGTTCTGTTTCATACTCGTATTTTGGATTGTTGTGATTTCTATTCAGGCTCAAGGACTCGTCCAAAGATGTGCCCCAGCAGAACACTGAGGTGGATGAGTCTTGGGACGAGCCCAGCCAGGAAGAGGAGACTCTCTATAGCACCTCCCCTCCCCGCACTCCTCGGCAGATAAAACGCATGTCCAACAAACACCAGAGAAGCAGCCAGGGGTCAAAGGGCAAAGGTGACAGCCCTTAACTTTTCAAATTTCTGAAACATATGGTGTTAGGGCCCCAGTGATGTCAGTGGTACACAGCCATCATTCTGGAGTGACATTCAAGAGCTTAAGATCATGTTGAATGAAAAAAAAACCCTGCAGTACCTCCAACTCTGTGCACAGACATTTAATTAATAGGGGGAAAAATAATTAAAAGAATATTTAATTGAAGAATAATAACTAGGGCTGCAACAACTGAGCAAAGTTGGTGATAACTGATAAAAAAAAATAGTCAACCATATTCAGTTTGGCTGTTGCTTTGTTTGGAACTATTTTTGGTTGTGAAATTGAGCAAAACCAGACAATATTGTATCTAAAATGTAACAAAATATGAACTACTTGCTTATTAAACTGTTGTATAAAATCAGTATCACATTGCAATTCTATTTTTGCTTCTGTGATATTGCTGTCTATGTCATATGATATAAATATAAGACAAACCCCATCCAGGGGCATTTTTGCCCTCATATCTTAAATTTTAGGGGCATAGAACTGCATTCTAATAAGGTACATTATGCAGTTAGTTGTCATCCTGTACATTCATCAGCAACTGTATGCGCTTTTAGATGCCGAACAGGTCTGGGCCAGGTGCATTTAATGCATTGATAATTTTAACACATTATTTTTACACCAGTAATCACACCAAATTAACATGTTAAATCGACCACCCTATTAATATTCTCTTGTATTGCTTGTAAATAATACAATAAGTAAATCGCAGAAAAATGCAGACTAAATATATATAGAAATTTGACTTTTTGTTGTTGTCTCTGTCACTAACTTTCATCTCTTTCGTCAACAGAGAAGCCGTGTTCCTCCAGCCCATTGTCTCAACGAGAACGTGAGGGAGCCAGATCAGCTGAACCTCCTGAAGAGCACAGCTACAAGCAAGAAAAGAAGCAGCGCTTCAACCAGCGCTCCAACGAGCGGGACAGCAAGAAGACGTTCGAGGGCTCCTTCATGCTGGATCCGGTGTCCAAGACCAGTGCCATCGGCTCCAGAAACATGGATCCCCGCAAGCCCTACCTGAGCCTGGGCATGTTGCCCGTTCGCACCCACCGGCAGACCTCGCGCACAGACTGTCCGGCAGACCGCCTCAAATTCTTTGAGACTCTGCGGCTGCTGCTTAAGCTTACCTCCATGTCATCCAAGAAGAAAGAGAAGGAGCAGCGAGGCCTGGAGAACACGGCCATTATGGGCCAGAACAATGAGGTCATCTGGTTGGAGTTGCAGGCCTGGCATGCCCGCCGTAGCGTTGTGGAGCAGGACCTGTACCTATACACTGCCCGCCAAGCCATACCTAACATCATCAACGAGGTTCTGCACTTCAAAGTGGACTATAGCAGCTTAGCTGGGCTTGAGAGCAACGTCTTAGTCGAGGAGAGCAACTTCTGTCCTGGCGAAACCAATTGCAGGAATGATCTGTTTAGCTTTAGCACCTGCTCCACGTCCTGGGGAGAAATTGACGCCGCTGCTCCATTTTCCTCAGTGCTGGAGTGCCGGGAGCACCTGCAAAGACAACGAGTAGCTTTCGATCAGGTCAAGCGGGTCATGTCGCTGTTAGAGTCAGTGGAGGCTCTGTACCCATCTCTGCAAACCTTGCAGAAGGACTACGAAAAGTATGCGGCTCGAGACTTCCAGGGCAGGGTGCAGGCGCTCTGCTTGTGGCTGAACATCACTCAGGACCTGAACCAGAAGCTGCGCGTGATGGGCACCGTGCTGGGCCTCAGGGACCGTTCCCGCATCGGCTGGCCCATCTTCGAGATCCCCTCGCCACGCTGCTCCCGTGGCAATGAGGACGATGAGGTGGACGAGGATGAGACAGAGTCCACTGCTACCTTCACTGCCGACAATGACGGGGACGAAAGGACCTTTAGTGAGGCGACCAGCGACGGGGAGCAGTTGCCTTGCTCCACGCCAAAGTTTTCATGCCTCCTGTCAGAGGAGGAGTTCCTCCCGCGGGACAACGAGACCTGCTACTGTCCCACCGCCATGTACAGGCCCTTTGTGGATAAGGCACTTAAACAGATGGGACTGCGTAAACTGATCCTCAGACTGCACAAGCTGATGGACCGCTCGCTGCAGAGGTCCAGAACTGCTCTGTTGAGTCACATGCCCACTCAAGAGGTGAGAGAGCAACTGAGTGTTGGCAGAATGTTAGTTTGGTTGTGAACGTGTGGAATATCGGAGGAAATGGGAAAACATTCCTTTTGGCTTCATGGAAGGTTGGAAAGAATGAGAAGCTGAGAAGGATTAGTTCACCCCAAAATGAGAATACTTTTATCATTACCTCACCTTCATTTTGTTCCAGAACTGTGACTTTTCTGCTTCTTTTGAGCACAAAAGGGGAACTGTACTGGTTGCTCTTCCATGCAGTTGCTATAAATGAGAACTAGATCTTCAAGCTCCAAAAGGTCAAAACGTTGTCATACAAATGATTCTGTTTACGTCCAGTGAGCTGTTTACCTCCGCAAATTGGTCATTGAGTCAGTGAAGTAGATGAGTCAGATTGGTGAATGAATCATTCCACCAGTTTTGTGAACCATATCGGCAGATTTGTAAAAAAAAAAAAAAAAAAAAAACTTTTTTTTTTTTTTTTTTTAAATAACTGTTTGACAACAAATTAGGCTAATCTACATCACTAGCTGAGGTGGAAGTCAGCATTTTAAGTGACAAAGTTGCGATGTGACAGAAGTAACAACAGATCTTTTCTTCTGTATAGTGAAATACATCTGAGGAAAATAAATTTTCGTTTCATTAAACTAATTTCATTTCTTTGGTTGTTGATTAGATGAAAGCAAATCTAAATGCAAGCCTGCAGTGGATTGAAAGAAATGGGTGGGGTTTATGCGAACTAATTGTTTTGAGAAATCCAGCATACGTCACCAGAGAAAAGTCTGTCTTTTCATTGGAAGATCGAGATTGATTAAACACATTTTAATTAAAAATTTTAAGGTAAAAAAAAAAAGAAAAAACATATGCATGGATGAATCATTTACAGTAAGATCAAAAACACATTTAGAAAACGGTGAATTTTCACTTTTTTTTTTGTAGTGTAGTTGTAGTGTAGGCGGTGTGTGTATATATATATATATATATATATATATATATATATATAGCACAGAGGTTGTGTTGACCACTTTTATTGTGCTATTTTGTCATTTTGGAGCCTGACAGTTTCATTCTTCATTTTGTTTGAATATAATGAAAATAGCAGGGCATTCTTCAGAAACTCATCTGTGTTCTGCCAAAAGGAAGTCTTATAAGTTTGGAACAACATGAGGGTGAAAAAATGATGAATTTTCATTTGCAAGAACTTCTTTAAGAGATGGGTGTCAGTGTACTGTCTTTCATTCTACTTACCAGTATTTCTGCGATATTTTGTGGTCAGTGTTTTCTGTTTTCTGTTCATAACCAAATTCATGTACTGAATTTCAACGTCCATGTTCTCATTGCTCTGTTCCTGTTAGTTGTCAGCGGTCCCGGGTTATTCTTTGCAGCACTGTGACTACCTTCCAGAGCTATCTCGTCACGTGTCTGGCCAGGTGGAGGAGGAGGCGGAGTCAGGACGAGTATCGTGGAAGGAGCTGGTGGACATGGACCTGCCCTCATTCCAGCCGGCCTTCTTGGTGCTTTGCCGTGTGCTGCTAAATGTTATTCACGAGTGCCTCAAACTGCGCCTTGAGCAAAGGCCTGCAGGGGAACCGTCCCTGCTCAGCATCAAGCAGGTCATTACTTGCATATACATACATGTTGTATAAACACTGCTGTTCAAACATTTGGGGGTTAAATTAATCAAAAGTGATAGTGAAGACATTTATGATGTTACAAGAGATTTCTACTTCAAATAAATTGCGTTCCTTTAAACGTTCTATTCTTCTAAGTATCTTATATCCTATAAGAATCATATAAAAAATATTAAGCACCACAACTGTTTTCAACATTGATAATGATAAGACATGTTGGAATAATTTCTGAAGGACCATGTGACATTGAAGACTGGAGTAAAGATGCTAAGAATTCATCTTTGCCATCACAGTAAGGAACATATAAAATAAAATATTAAAATAGAAATTACTTATTCTAAATTGCAATAATATTTCACTATTATTCTTTTTTTCCTGTATTTTTATATTTATATGTAGTTATATTTATTTTCTTTTTATTTATTATTCTTTGATGAAGCCAACATAAGATCCTGTCATTATAATTTCATCTTTTTCTTTGTTTATGACTTAGTTTTTTTAGTGTAGAAACCAACTGGTAGTGTTTTTGTTATACATTTTATTTTTTTATGCCTTAGGAAGAAATTGTGTTTGGCTCTCTTCAAGACTCATCAACTCATAAAAGCTGTTCACACATTCAGCATGACTAAATTAAATCCCATGAAATGATTCCTAGAGACATCAAAAATGGCTGACTTGTGTATTTTGTGTGTGTTGTAGTTGGTGCGTGAGTGTAAAGAGGTTCTTAAAGGAGGTCTCCTGATGAAACAGTACTACCAGTTTATGCTGCGGGGCGTCGTCACTGACCCCCAGGGTCTGCAGACTAACGCCAACATCGACGAGTTTGAGGAGGATCTGCACAAAATGCTAGAGGTGGGATTAGGACTGACTGGTGTTGTAATCTTATTCACACGTTTAATTACCTTTACTTATTCGTGTTTAATTACCTTTACATTCATGACCAAGTGACAGTGACTTATTGAGGAAGTCAATCTTGCTACGCTAAATTCCAATAAACAACCCTATATGACCCAGATTCTGCATGATGGTGTGAGTCTGATGTGTATATAGTAATAAATATGCATGACTGCCTGTAATCATCACAAATGAGGATTTTAGTGATAAGATGTTAACGGCACAATTATTTCATTGTGACTTGATGGGAGTGGTTCTCCGTGTTTGATGGCTGCTAATCTTTGCCAGGGATTTTTGCCCAGCTCTGCTTTTTGCATTTTTTTGCATTATAAAATAAAAATAAAAAAAATCTAAAAAATAAAGATGTATCCTTCCACGGTTAAATTGTTTAGAATTATCCAGCAAACATCTCCATCATGAACAGCAGCGATCTTCAAGAGCTGCATTTAAAAGAAAGTGATCAGACAATAAATATTTTCTGTGTCTTTGCATGCAGGTGTACTTTGACTACATGCGCAGCTGGATCCAGATGTTACAGCAGCTGCCTCAAGCCTCCCACAGCCTGAAGAACCTGCTGGAGGAGGAGTGGAATTTCACCAAAGTCATCACTCCATACATCCGGGGTGGAGAAGCCCAGTCTGGGAAACTCTTTTGGTTAGTCTTTTACTCTGTGCTCTAGCGGTTTCATTTGTACCATTGAAAAGCATTATGAAGGTATTTTTTATTGATGAAACAACGAAGAAAAAATAATTGCATTGATTCTTTAGTTGGAATTACATATCAAAGTAAAGTGCACAAAAAGCATCACTACTGGTTTGTCTTTTCCAGTGATATTGCTGGCATGCTGCTAAAATCCACTGGAGACTTTCTGGATGCGGGCCTTCAGAAGAGTGGCAATGAGTTCTGGGAGTGTGCGGATGACAGCACTGCCTCGGATGAAATCAGGTGTGTCTGAGACAACAGTTAATGAGTAATAAACACAGTGCTAGACTTATCAAAGCCTGTGGAACATGTGTTCATTGCTACATCATCAGATCTGTCTTATACAGTCTAGCAAAAATGTTTGTTCATCTAAAAACTGTAGAACAGCTAGGGATATAGAGAGAATAGAATAGAGACTATATAGAATGAGATTAGAATCCAAATCTGTTTGGTGCCATTAATGTCAAACACAAATGTAGTTTTAATATCTCTCTGAAAATATTAGTTTTATTCAGCAAAGACACATTAAATTGATCAAAAGTGACAGTAAAGACATTATAGTGTTCCAAATGATCTATTAAAAAAAATGTTGTTATTTTTTTCTGTATTCATCAAAGAATCCTAAAAAAGTATCACGAATACCACAATTTTAAGCAGAACGTCTGATTTCAACACTGATAATACTAAGAAATTGTTTCTTGAGCACCAACTAGCATATTAGAATGATTTCTGAAGGATCATGTGACACTGAAAACTGGAGTAATGGCTGCTGAGAATTCACAGGAATAAATTGTATTTTAAAATATATTAAAAAAGAAAACCATTATTTTACATTGTAACAATATTTCACAATATTTCTATTCTCTATTCTACTATAATATTTACAGTAAATATTTAAGACATCCTAAAAAATCTTACTGACCCCTTACTGACTGATTTTTTTTTTTTTAAGCATTCAGCATTTATCCCTGTTTTTTCTTTCCCTGCAGACGTTCGGTGATCGAGACGAGTCGCTCGCTCAAAGAGCTCTTCCATGAAGCCAGGGAGAGAGCATCTAAAGCATTAGGCTTTGCCAAGATGCTGCGCAAGGTGAGTTCACTTGGCACTATGTTTGCACTGTGGTGTGTCACTGTGATGGACAATTTTAACATTCTGCTTTACTTCTGCTCAGGATCTTGAGATTGCTGCAGAATTCAGGTTAACCAGTGGAGTTCCCTCTCTCCTCCAAGCACTGAAGGCCAAGAATTATGTCAAAGTATTAAGACATTCCTCTATATTAATGGTAGTCTGCTATAGATAGATGCTCTACATGTGCTTAATAACTTTGTCATTTTTCTTAGGTCCAAATCCCAGGACTGGAGGAGCTCCAGGTGTTCGTGCCTTGTGATCTGATGGAGCAGCGGCTAGTCATCTTACAGCTGTTGAATGCAGCAGCTGGAAAGGACTGCTCGAAAGAGCCAGACGAGATCCCAGAAGATGAGGCCTATCTGCTCATTAGCAAACATGGAGTCGGGGACTCGAGCACCGATGGTGCCTGGACTGAGTGGGACGGCACTGTGCTCAAACTAGTACCTCAGATGGAGACTGTGGACACATTACGGGCCATGAAGGTATGAAGCTAGGCATGTGATCTTCTCAGTTTAACCGTTCAGTGCTGTTAGTGCACAAAAATGAGTCACTTCCTCAAAAAAGTAGTTATTTACATATCAAAAGTCTGGGGTGATTAAGTTTTTTTTTTAACGTTTTTGAAAGAAGTCTGTTTTTCTCATAAAGGCTGTATTTATTTGATCAAAAATACAGTAAAACGGTAATATTTTGGAATATTACCATTTAAATAGTATTAAAATTACAGTTTATTGTAATAATATAATAATATTACAATTTAAAATAACTTCTATTTTAGTCATTACTCCAGTCTTCAGGGTCACATGATCCTTCAGAAATGATTTATCATCTATATTGAAGACAGTTTTTTTTCTGCATATCTTTTGGGTAACCATAATACACTAACTTCCAAAAGTTTGGGGTAAGATTTAAAAAAGAAATTAATTACTTTTTTTTTAAAGGACGCATTACCTTAATCAAAAGTGACAGTAAAACTTAAATATTAAGCAGCAAAAACTGTGTACATCACTGATGATAATAACCATTATTAATAATTGAGCACCAGTAATATTTGATGATAACTTAGAACCAAGTTATCATTATAATGATATGAGTGAATGAATTATAATGATTTCTGGAGGATCATGTGAGACTGGAGTAATAGCTGCTGAAAATTCAGCTTTGCCATCACAGTAATAAATTGCATTTTAAAACTATTCAATAGAAAACGGTTATTTTAGATTGTATTTTGTATATATTGCCCATTTTAATGCATTATTCTGTCTTTGAAGAAAAAAATGTATGTTTTACAATTTTTAGGTTTGGAATAAATCTTTGACTTTGGAAAAAAAAAAATAGAAAAAATAACATTTTCTAATTTTTTATATAATCATCTCAGTTTACAAGTTACCCGTTCATTACAGCTTCTAATATGTCATATATGATTCCTAGGTGGACAATCTATTGCTGGTTGTGATGCAGTCGGCCCATCTGGTGACACAACGCAAAGCCTTCCAGCAGTCCATGGAAGAACTTCTCACCCTCAGCCGAGAGCAGACATCCAGCCAACCGCTTATCGTCTCCGCCCTGGAACAGCTCAAGGTGATGCAAACTAAACCCAAAAAACAAACTAGATTTTGTGGTCCCAGTTTCTGTTTTCTGACATATCAGCTGATGTGTACTTGTCTTCTGACTGTCACTTGAGTTTTTGGAGACCCACTTTCAAATCACATCAAGCAGGGGTTTCAATCTGTGTCACTTAACGCTGGTGTAGCATACACTTCACTCAATACAAATACGCATGGAAATCCCTGGTTTAAGGAGTGCAGAGACTTTTGGTTTTGCTCCATAGACATGAGTTACATTATGTGATGATATGAAAACATATAAACGGCACATCAGCAAACCGGATGTTTGCAAAGCAGTTTTGGTTTGAGCTGCTCTTTTAAAGAAAATTTTTTGTCCTTTCAGAATGAGGCTCTCCAGCTGTGCATCAAGATCAACACCGCGATCGACCGTGTGGATTACATGTTCACGTCAGAGTTTGAGGCTGAGGTGGAGGAGACAGAGAAAGCCACACTGCAGCAGTATTACAGAGAGGCCATGATTCAGGGCTACAACTTTGCTTTTGAGGTCCGAACCTGACAGGATTCTGTGTATATGAATGCTGCACAGCACCTTAAAGTCACCATGAAATCAAAATTGCACCACAATTAGCAAACAGCAATCCAACTGATCCAATCAATTCCCAATGGACAAATCAAGTTCTGCCCTACATTTCACTATATATGACACAATAGTGAAGAAAAGAATGCCATTTCTGGTTGATGCCAACTTTAAGTATCTTACTAATCTATTAGACATAAAAGAGTGCAATTTTTGTCCCAGGACTATCAGAAAATGTGTCACTGTTTCCTTTCCCTTTTTTTTAAGGCTGTTAAAAAGAGCTAGTAATGAGATGGTGTAGTTTAGTGGTTGAACGTCCATGTGGGTTTCCTGCACCCTTGAATCTAAAAAAAAAAGTCTAATTAGTAGTTGGCTAATAAGCTTTAGTTTTCTTCAGTGCTGTTTTTATATCAATGTTTACTTTAATTAGCCATGTGAGCTAAAAGCACAGAAGAGGGGGAAAATACGTCTCCAACAGGTGCAGAACTAAAACAGAAAACATGAAAATCCTCAGACTGTTCACCTATTCCCTTTATTTTTAAAATAAAACAGCAAAGTTTCAATCATAGATCTTTGTCAGGCAGTGTGCAGATGTTCCTTGTTTACTTTCAGGCTAACAACACGGAACTAAAAGAAGTTCAAGGGGGGAAAAAACACGTTAAGGATACAGTGTCAAGTATGAAGAAGGCAAACACAAGGATTTTTTTTGAGTTTATCAGTTCAGCATATGTTTTTTGCTTTCCTGCAGTATCATAAAGAGGTTGTGCGGCTGATGTCTGGAGAGTTCAGGCGGCGGATAGGGGAGTGTTACATCACTTTTGCCCGCAAGTGGATGAACTTTGTCCTCACAAAGTGTGAAAGCGGAAGAGGCACTCGTCCAAGGTGAGTAGGCTCTGTTCCAAAAACACAGAGGGTGTTATGCAGTCTATTTCCTACATAGGCAGCTATCTTCTAGGGCATCTTAACTTTAAAACATCAAAATTGAATGATTTGGAATGCCCCACTCATGCACTTATATCAAGTAACGTTATCCCCTCTCAGTTGATTAAAAGAAGAGTTTGTTCCAATACAGAACAGTGTTCTAATAAGCATAGAAAACATAGTACATAAGTTTTGAGTGAATGTTTTTTTGAATTTTTTTTAAATTTATGCTATGTCTTCATTTTAGATGGAATGCTTCTTAGTCTTGTTTCAGTCATTTATAGGATCACATTTTCTGTAAAGGATGCATGCAGTGCTAAAAAAGTTTTCTGAGGACCCTGCATTTTCATGCTGCCTACATTTTGGAGCAGGAGTGTGTCTGTGTTGCCTTAACATGCTGTCTCTGTAGGAAGCTCACTGGGTTTTGGAGCACAGCCAGCGTTTCATCCCACAGAGATGCTAATGTTCAAAGAAAACGTTTCCAGCTTCTTTCTCAATAAACGATATTTGCCACCTTGTTTTTTAACAAGCTTTCAAATGTTATTTGAGGTTACATTTTTATTTAATCTCTAGGTGGGCGACGCAAGGCTTTGATTTTCTTCAAGCGATTGAGCCTGCGTTTATATCAGCCTTGCCAGAAGATGACTTTCTGGTGAGATATCCATGCCCTGTTGTTTTAATATCTGTTTTGCAATTGCAATTGAGTTTATAGTTGTTAATCTTGTCTTGTAGAGTTTGCAAGCTCTGATGAATGAATGTATAGGGCATGTTATCGGTAAACCGCACAGTCCAGTCAGTAGTATGTACTTTGGTAAGTGCTCTCTTCCTCTGCGGTGTTTAAGGTCACTGTTTATGCTCTTAGCTTATGCGATTTACATTTTTAAAAATATTTGTATTTTATTTTTGGAATTAATTAATTTGGCAATTGGTAAGAGTTTAGCAGTAAATTGATAATGGCATCTGGTGCAAAATCTTCCAGCAGGCCCACGAAACAGCCCTCGACCTGTCAAAGTTCCCCGTTGCCACAGCGATCCTCCAAACCCACACCTCTTTATCCCTTCATCTCATTCTGAGGCCTTCAGGTAGGTCATGCCACCAGTAGCACATCTTAGTGCCATTATAATGCGTGTGCATATGTACCTCCTATGCATGCCCTTGTGTTCGGTTTAAACTGGAGAAGGGTTTAATTAAATGAGTCACGCTGCTTTTAATGCTGTAGATTATATTAGTGCTTTAACCACTATCTGTGCTGCAACATAGAGCTTCATATGGGTGTTGTGTTTTGTGTTTGTATGCTGACATTAAGAACATGTGTAAAGCTGTGCCTCATTTAATAATAAACACTTTCACACATGCACGCATCATCCAAAGCAGAATGCTGAGGCCGTCAGTCTGTTTTTCCACCACAGCTCTCGGAGTCTCCCGTGTGATCTACGTCCCCAGTTGTGTCCCCCAGGTCCCCGTCCCGCCCCTCCATTACCCCCAGGGGAACACGGCCATGCCACCAAATCCAAATCTGGCGGCGTGCCCAATGACACCAGGTAGTCAGGACCACCCATTCTCAACCCCAGACAGAGCTCTGCAACATTTTCAACATCCTAGGCATTGCATCCTTGTTAGAACAGCATTTCTCATGGGTTTTGGGATTCATGAGTGAATTGGCAAAAATTTGAATTGTATTATAAATGTTTGATGCCAACAACAGGATGATGGGTACCAGAAAACTTGGAACAGGCTGCTCTTTCTGTAAAATGTTCTGTTTTCTCACCCAAGTCCACGAGAAAAACTTGCATTTTCTGAGTAATGCTGTTTTTACACAGGATGTTGTGAAATTAAAGGGGTCATATCACCAGGAATCAAATTTCCTTGAACTACCGAGAGGCGGTGTGAAAACATACTATCACAATCTTTATAACAACAGCTCAGTATAAAAATATATATTTTTCAAACTGCAAAAATAACTTTCTGAAATACTTTTTGGATTTCCTATGTCAGAAAGCCAAGATATTAAAATGGCCAGTCATATTTAAGTATCAGCAATGCTTTGAAAATGTGTGAATGTTCGCTAAGCCTTGTGCAGTATGTAGCAGGAGTATTATAGTTAACTAAAACCATAAAAAACATTTATCTTCATTGAAAATACAGTAAGCATTAGCTGAAATACATAATTTCGCATTTTAATTTAGGTTAACTTGATGAACTAAAACTGCAATAAAAATAAAGAAAAACTATATAGGCATTAAAAAATACTAAAAATGACAAAATTATTTTAAAATTTTTTACTAAAATTAAAAAGGAAAATATAAAAATAAAAACTAATTCAAAATACCAATAAAAACTAAATTAGTACTAAAGAAAACCCTGGATGTAGCACCAACTGCTCTGCATATACTTCTTAAAGGATTCCAATATTAAAGGCGACATTGGATGCTCATTTTCCACAAGTTGGTATGATTCTTTAGGGTCTTCATGAAATGTCTGAAGAATACTTTGGTTAAAATTCCTCATTGGTCGTGTAAAACTGAACCCTTTTTACCTTGTCAAAAACAAGTTTACATCAAGCCATTTTAGTGCATGTCTCTTTAAATGATAATGAGTTACTGCTCACCCCGCCCCTCTCTGCTGGTTTTTGTGTATTTGGTGGGGCGTTACCATCAAAAACATCATTATTCTTCAGTGGCTCTCATGTCGGGAGAAAAAAAAGACTGTTTACATCCAACTACAAAACACCTGCATAGTTTACAAGACAATGTTGTCGCTACAGCTGCTCGAGCGTGGAGAAAATGGCTGACAGCATACAATTGACAGAGGGCGGCAATATGCTAATACAGGACAGTCCGTCAGCAGTTATGGGCGGGGCCTGAGCAGTATGACATCATACTTAGAAAATGTAAAAAATGGCTTGATAATTGAGACTGTTAGGTTCTTTGGGGATTAAAAAAGGAGTGAATGGATTTTTAGTGTGGTTGTGTTCACACTGCTAGGACACATTTATTTGCAAACTCCATGTAAAAGGGAGTTTTGCATCTGATGTCCCCTTTAAAAATAAAGTTTAGTTCAGTATGGAATCATTTTGAGATTATCACATTGTAAAGGTGTTGCATTATTGCAGCATGAGGCAGCACAAATTATATTAGACAACAAAACCGCAGCGTCTAAGTGCAGAAAAATGTGTTTATGCTGCATTTCATTTCATATGGAAATGGGGCATAAAAGGCTTGGCAGTAAAAGGCAGTAAATTACCTGTTTATTTCAATTCAGTGTCAGAGAGAGGCTGAAAATAGTTATTAACGACTGAATTATTACACAAAAACATTATTAAAAATAATAAGAAAACGAATTAAAAAAAAAAAAAAAAAAAAGTAAGTATGATAAGACCTCTTTAAGTGTAACACATTTAAGTACAGTACATGAAAGCGATGTAGTGCTTCTTCTCAAACTCCTTGCCAGCTAGTTTGGATATATAATCAGCCCACAATAACTGTCTTGATTCCACGTTGCTGTGCACTTCAATACTGTATGAGCCCTTAGCAGATGATTTGCTTGAATGATAAATGTGTTTGGTGAACTATGATCTTTTCAACTTTCATAGTGTCCAGCGCTTCTGTTGAGGCATGCATTAGCACGCATCATTGGCTTAAACACCCTGTCTCGCTGCCATCAGGGACATCACTGAAACAAAAATACACGTTGATCCAAGTACATAAAGATCTGAAAGTGCTGTTTAAGGATCAGCTCACCTCTACCTCTACATGGGATTGTTCGTTAGTAAATGAAAATGTCTGATCCTAATCAGTACTCTGATATATTTGATATAACTCCCAAAATCCATTGTGCCACTCAACACATTCTCCTTATTATGACAGCAATAAAAGAATGAGGTTGCATTTTACAGTGATTCTACCACGGTTTGGCACAGCATCAAGTGGAAAGGCTAAAACTCTCTTCTATGGTAAAATCACTGTAATGCATGAGTGCCTTGTTGCTTGCAGTAATAATCAGAAGAAACAAAAATACACGTTGATCCAAGTACATAAAGATCTGAAAGTGCTGTTTAAGGATCAGCTCACCTCTACCTCTACATGGGATTGTTCGTTAGTAAATGAAAATGTCTGATCCTAATCAGTACTCTGATATATTTGATATAACTCCCAAAATCCATTGTGCCACTCAACACATTCTCCTTATTATGACAGCAATAAAAGAATGAGGTTGCATGTTACAGTGATTCTACCACGGTTTGGCACAGCATCAAGTGGAAAGGCTAAAACTCTCTTAACTATGGTAAAATCACTGTAATGCATGAGTGCCTTGTTGCTTGCAGTAATAATCAGAATAAACAATTCATATATAGGCTGTCAAGTAATTATTAATAGCTTGAAGAGTAGTTGACAGATAACTTGTTCATTAACTTTTAAGTTAATATCAGAAGCAGAGGTCGTTGTATATGGTTTGAAAGAGCTTAATGTTGCTTATTGTGATTCTTAAGACTGCTGCGCTTGAATAGAGCTGGCTTTTCCATCTGCATTATGTGTTGCTGTGTGAAGCATGCTCATCATATCTAACATGTTTCATTTTACTTACTGCATGCAATGTGTCTCAACCTGTTTGTTTGAACGAAGGTGATGACTGTATGTAACATTTGACTCTCTTCTGCCACACAGGGTCTCTAGTGTTCATGAGAACGACCGTCTCTCATCTGTGGCGGCAGAGCTGCAGTTTAAATCCCTCAGTCGCCACTCCAGCCCGACAGAGGACAGAGAAGGTATTGATGCATCACTTGACTTTGTGCAAAGCGTCATGTTTTTATTAAACATTCTCTCTAAGTTTTCTCTTGTATTTCCAGAGCCCTCATATCCTAAAGCAGACCCCAGCAGTACCGCCCGTCGCAGCTGGGAGCTCCGCAACTTCATCAGCCAGTCAAAAGGTAAAATAAAGAAAACAAATTATGAGTTCATGTTATGAAAGAGGATAGATGAAAGTACATCTGTGCAAAATAGCTTAAAGTATATATCTATATTTTTCATACTGTATATAGACAAAGTTATATATACAGTATTATAAAATAAATATTTACCTACAGTACACGCACTACTGTTCTGTTTTGGCGAGAAATGAATACTTTTATGTAGCAAGGATGCGTTAAACTTGATCATAAGTGACAGTAAAGAATTTTATATTGTTACATGTATCACGGTTTACACAAAAATATTAAGCAGCATTATGGATTTCAGCACTGACAATTAGGGTTGGGCCGATAGACGATGCCTAAGTGCCTGTTAAGCTGACATCGTGATTCCCTCCCCACCACCGCCCCCGCCAGCTAAAAGAAAAGCAGTTACAGTGGGAGAGATGTAACAAAGCTCCAGATTCCAAAGATTTAAACTAACTTCAGTTCCTTTTGTGGGACAAAGAGGAACTGGAGAAATCAGTCACAGTCCCACAGACAATTTTGCGATATCTACTCCTGCTGATGAAGATTTCACTCCTGAATACAAATGAATTTTTTAATAAAATGAAATAAATCACTGTTATGTATTGTGTGTGTTTTGTTTATTAATTAATTTCCAACTCTTTCTGTGTGACTTAATCACCTGTGCTACACGGGCATCAGGGAGCCGCTGTTGAAACCGTTTCGATTGCGCGCTCTTATTTTACTTTCACTTTCACTTTTGAGATTCGCGATCACAAGGAGTCTATACTATGGAGCGGCAGTACTTACCACACATTTGACAAGATTAGATGTTTGTCATTGGTGCTCAGGATCTGCAAATCATTCGCCATCGTCCTATCAGACATTTCTCCTTACTCTGTGTATGTGGTAAGTGAACTTCCATGTACTGTAATACAACAGGCTACCGCTAGCAAGCGGCTAACCTTTTAGTGGCTCTGTATAACGCGTTATTTGTTTCACGCTTCGGGCACACCCCTAACCCCGCCCCACCCCCCTATGTCATCGTCCATCACGATGTTTCAATGTGGACATCGTCTGATGCCAATTTGGTAGACATCGCCCAACCCTATTGACAATAATTAGAAATGTTGCTTAAGAATCAAATCAGCATGTTAGAATGATTTCTGAAATATCATGTGACGCTGAATGAGTAATGATGCTGAAAATTCAGCTTTGCCATCACAGGATTACATGACATTTGATACATTTATATTGTAATATATTTATGTGTAATATTTAAAATGTAATATTTTAACAATATTACTGTTTTTACTGTATTTTTGATCAAATAAATTAAAAGATTCATACCAACCCCAAACATTCAAACTGTAGTGTATATTTTAACTAAAACATTTTAATACATGAAATATACCACACTGAGACTTCAGTGACTGAACAAATTTTTTAATCCGTTTTGAATTGATTCATTTAAACAGCATTTTTATTTTAATGTATGATTTATTATTAGAATTTATTATGAAGATTTGCTAATATAATGTATTTAGCAACCCTTTTGTCCTTCATTTTTTGCATTTTAAAATTGTCCTGCAGATACTGCAGCACGTCAGAGCCCTATGGAGGCTGTGCAGCGCTCCGTACGCATCTTTGACGACAAGCACTATGTGCTCATGAGACGACGAAACATCATCGGACAGGTATGCAACACACCCAAATCCTACGACAACGTCATGCACGTGGGTCTGCGCAAGGTCACATTCAAATGGCAGAGAGGCAACAAAATAGGTCAGTGGTCATCGGTATGTGCACAGTACATAGAGGCTTTTTTGTGGTACTATTTTAATAACACTTTTTCTCTTTGTTGACAGGCGAAGGGCAGTATGGAAAGGTTTACACATGCATCAATGTGGACACTGGAGAACTGATGGCCATGAAGGAGGTATGTGCTTGAGACTGTATATTAATTTCATATATATAAAGCACTATAAGAACTTCATTAAATGTAACTGAATTTGCTTCCAGATTCGCTTTCAGCCCAATGACCACAAAACCATAAAGGAAACGGCGGATGAGCTGAAGATCTTTGAAGGAATCAAACATCCCAACCTTGTCCGCTACTTTGGTGTTGAGTTGCACAGGGTAAAAAGCTTTGTGTGTTTGTGTTATGTGAAGGTCTGCTCGTCTCTTCTGTACTTTTAGTCCTCATTGTTCCCCGTTGGCTCTTGCAGGAAGAGATGTATATCTTTATGGAGTACTGTGATGAAGGGACCCTGGAGGAAGTGTCTAGACTGGGTCTGCAGGAGCACGTCATCCGCCTCTACAGCAAGCAGATCACGACGGCAATCAACGTGCTCCATGAACACGGCATTGTACACCGTGACATTAAAGGTGTTCATTTATTGTTTCATTTGCGTCAAGATTTTCATTTTCTCCGTTACTTTTTTCTTCATCAAAATGATAGATGCAGATGTACTAAATGACATTTTCATAATTAGCTAGTTAATGGAATGTCTAGCTAATAATTATTTTATTGCATCGCTATTTATTGTTATTCTTTTACGTCCCAGGAGCCAATATCTTCCTCACGTCATCGGGCTTGATAAAGCTAGGGGACTTCGGCTGCTCAGTGAAGCTGAAGAACAATGCTCAGACGATGCCTGGAGAGGTGAACAGCACACTGGGAACAGCAGGTGAGAGAGACTTAAAGTTGTAGTTCCCAGGTTTAGACACCAGAGGGCAAGTCAGACTTTTTGAACAGTATGGCGATGTGTCCTAAAGCCACACCTGGCATACCGAAACACTATCCTTACTGTAGAGCTCAAAAGACATGTTCTTTTTGATGTAAAACTCTGTGAAGCATGCTGGAGGTCTAGACATTTGTTTTAAACTGTTTTCTTATCACCAGTGCTGTCAAAAATTAAACACAAAAGAGTATCTTATGCTTTTTTAATGGTATCATCATATCTCATGATAAAGGGTCACTTGGCAAGCTTAAACGCTTCCTGGAAGACTTGAACAGTATGAAAAGTTGCACAATGTCTGTCACTAAAAGTTCCATTACGGTTTTATTTTAGTATTATTTATATACTTTTATAATATTTATTAATGTTTTGCAGTAGCCGTTATATTTTAATTTTAGTTGTTTTTCTCATTTTTATTAGTTTTTGCCTTTTTAAATTATTTTATCTAGCTGTATTATTTCAGTTTTAGTTACTACTTAGTTTTAGTTAGTTGCCATTTTCGCTGTTGAAGTTTTTCATATATTTATACTTTATTTCAATTAATGAAAACTATCTTTGAAAGTTTAACAACAACAACACAGCAGTTACCTCATCACAGGTTGTATCGATAAATATTAAGAATGTTTAACAAATGGTAGCATTTTGAAATGTAAAATATAAAAGGAAGTTTAAGTGTTAAATATAGCTTAAATGCAAACTATCAATCTTGTTAACTAATACTTTCAAAAATAGTTTGCTTTAAGTTAAAATTAAATATTCATATTAGATGAGACTTAAACTTACAAAAACTTAAACGAACATTAATGTTGCCTTGGCATCTAACTGAAATAAGTTTAAGTACGATTAAAATACTACAACTGAAATAAAAGCTAAATAAAAAATTAAATGATAAAAGCACATAAATTGACTGAAACTTAAACTAAAATTAAAATGGAAAATATAAAAATAAAAGCTAATTAAAAACTTAAATACCGTAATAGTATATGAATAACAATAAAAGAACACTATCTGGCATATGTAGCATTGTGGTAATTACCACAAAATACATTGTCTTCTCTCTTTTCTAGCATACATGGCTCCTGAGGTCATCACAAGAGCAAAGGGTGAAGGTCATGGCCGTGCTGCTGATATCTGGAGCCTGGGTTGTGTTCTTATAGAAATGGTCACTGGAAAGGTAAAAACCTGGTCTATGTGCATATTTTATGCCTAAGTTTGGTTCTTTATTTACCCATGTGCCAGCTTTTCCTCAAACTGGTTTGAAGATAGCTATCTGATGTCCACTCTCATTCAACACCAAATCAAAAGGAATTTTCTTTGTTCTTACAACCAGTTTGGTTGTTTGGGCATGTGTAGACAAGCCCAAACAACCAAACTGGTACTGCTGGATAGGGCTTCCTGAAATGTAATTAATCAAATTTCCACCAATTACAACAAAACAAGATTCAGTTCAGGTATTCACCAGCTTTAAAGTTTATTGTTTTTGTAGTACCATCATTCAGTGACAGGTTTTGTTTTTTTTAGTGTGTAAAAAATCTACAAAAATCAAGTTACTTTAAGTAACTCATGTTCTATCCTGTTTGCTAATTCAGAGACCGTGGCACGAATATGAGCATAACTTCCAGATCATGTATAAAGTGGGAATGGGCCACAAACCACCCATTCCTGAAAAGCTGAGCACAGAGGGGAAGGACTTCCTGGTCCACTGCCTGGAGAGTGAACCGAAGCGGCGCTGGACCGCTAGCGCCCTGTTGGACCACCCCTTTGTCAAGGTATGAACTCCTCCTCGCCCATACAGCTTGTTATTTCCTTCAGCTCATTCATAGGGTTACTCATACGAAAGGGATGAGGCGCTGGTTTCTGGTGCCAAATTTGTACAGAATGCCAAATTTCCAATCTGTTACCCAAATTAGATCCAACCAGCACGTCTAGTACATCCACCAACATGTTACACACTTGAAAAAACATGAAAGCAGACGCTGACACAACTAAATTCTCACTTTGTGCAATAAACACAAACAATCAATGATTTTTTTTTAGTGATGCACCAAAATTTGGCAACTAAATATGGACGAAAACTTGGCTTGGGTTGACGATATTGATTTTACATTTTTAATGAACATTCATTTGAATGATCTTTTAGTCCATGCTGTTTTCAGTTGATACGTGAACAAAACTTCACAAAAACATTATTTGTAGTGCGCCTACCATCCAATAATCGCGATAAGCTCTGTGCTCAGATACTTTACTATTAAACAAAGTCTTAGCTTTAAAATTCGGGTCACTTTTCTAACAAAATTCAATCGGTCAATGTCATTTTGATTCTCTTTAACGTCTTAACAGGTTGAATAAAACTGTCAAGAAAGTTTGTATGAGTTTATATTTCAACAATGATTTGGAGTAGAAACTTATTTAATTTAAAAAGCTGATATGAAGACTTGCCTTATGTGCAATTTAATTGCTTATCATTTTTATTTGTTTGTTGATTATCAAATAAATGTGCTCTAATTGATTATTAAATAAACTTTTGTTTTTTGGGCTAAATAGAAATTTGAATCTTGGTTTAGGTAAAAAATTAATTTCGGTGCATCACTAATTACAGAGGGGTGAGGTAGACCATCTCATGCTGTCAGCTGATTGGCTGCTTGGATGAGGCTGATGGAAACGGCACTAACACATCAATCTCATGTCTTTTCAATTGCAGGTCTGCACAGATGAAGAGTGACGGGGAAAGACGTGTATTCTCTTATTGTTTACATAAATGCTAGCACTACTTCACACGACATGAGGGAGGAAGAAGGAAAAACAGACGCACTCTGCTCGATACGAGCTCCTCGCAACGTTAAAAGCGGGGCAAGTCTTACATGTACAGTAACATGGGATGAAATGTGCGAGTGCGTTATGTACATACTGTAAGAATAGGGTTAGGGTTTTTCTTTGTACAAAGCATATTGTAAAGCTGAAATTTAATAGCCACTTTGTTGGTGATTGAGTCACAGGGAATATATGTTAGGAGACTTTAATTCAAGGGACGTTCTCCGCACAAAGCAACAGAGAATGGGAGATGGAGGGAGTTTGGCATTGACTTGACTGTATGTACAATTTCAATGAGTGTTCACTGAAGAAAACCTGGGGCTGAAAGTCACAGTAGAGAAGGTTTTAATTTTCTTTTTTTTGTTAAAATTGTATTTTTGTTTGCCTTGCTGCAGAGCCCACTGTTACCAAGTCATATTTAAGCCTATAAGTAGTTAAGCTGCGTCGGCTCTGCCTTGTGCTGGCCAATGGCGTGCCTTTACCATCTGTGTGTACAAGAGCATAATCAACCAATGAGAGGGAAGAGGCCAGTCTGACTCCGCCTTTCTGCTGCTGCACTCAAACGGGTGGACAAACATGCTCACACAAGCATCAACTGCTGGTTCTTTGCTCCTCCAACAGTGTTTGCAATATTAAAAAAAAAAAAGAATATTAATAAACAGACCCGTTTTTTAAAATGGCCTACTTGTCTTTAAAAAAAAAAAAAAAAAGCCTTAATGTTTAAATCAAAACAGAGAAGCTTTCTTTCTGAAAACTTCATGTGGCGACTTCCTCGAATTTCATTCATGAAGGTGGTTTCACTTGGCCAATGCCAGTTCCTGTTCTGAAAATGCCCTCATGACCGTACAATAGCATGATCTTTCAGTTGTTGTTCATTTGCATCTCTTCCGTAGTTGGAACCCTTGTCAATCTCAGTCTGTCCGATCATCCAGCGGATACCAACTGACACTGAAAATAAAAGTGAAAATTCATCAGTTACAGCACAACACAGCCAGTCACATTAGCATGCTTCATAACTAAACTAGGGCTCATTCATAATATCATTCATTAGATCAGTGGTTCTCAACCAAGGTTGCCAGGGAAAAAAGGCTGAGAACCACTGCATTAATCATAATACCAACAGGGTTCCCACGGACATGGAAAACCTAGAAATATCGGAATTTTAAACTGAAAAGTCAGGGAGATTTGTGACTGAAATTTGTGAATGCTAGAACACTACGGATCTAGTTATACTTGGCTATCATCCACTAGAAATTAATTTTTCCCCAGTAATCATAACTCATTGAAATTCCTTGGTCAGCAGGTGTGGGAACCCTGTACTAAGTAAAGGAGAAATGAAAGCTTCATTTAAACAACATCTAGTAGATGCATGATTTCTTATAGCATATCTGATTTGTTTTGTGTGCATTTAGTGTTTAGATGAAACTTTAACATCTGAAATTAATCTTTAATCCTGTGCTCACATGCTATGATATTTAAGGGCACTTTAAATGCATTAAAATGTCATTCATTCATGCGCTTATGAATTGACTAGCATGCAGTAAATCCAGATAGAAATGGTTGATATACTTACTGCTCTAGCACCTAATTGGTCTCCTTTATATTTTTATTTTTTGAAAAAACAGATTGGAGGAAAATAGCAGCAGTATAAAATTCCTTTGTTGCTTGATGACAAAAAAGATTGACTAAAAAAAATCATCAGCTGCAATTTTATTATTTTGCTATTAGTTAACACCATCTTAAATTCTGATCAATATGAAAATACCACCCCGCGCCCTTGTATTTATCCCAAGTACCTGCTAGACAGAAGACTGATGTACAGACAACAGTGAAGGTGGATCCCGATAGCAGCAACTGCAGCAGTAACATGCAGAGAGGGTAGACCAGCAAGCAAACCCAGAAGAGCCAGTTCAGCAGGGCCCAAGGTCGATGTGGAGGGCTTGTAATGGCACCCGGAAAACGCCCTGTCTGTCTGTAATGCTCTTGGAATTCATCCTGTGTGAGATAGCACAACAAAAATTACACAATGCCCACGTTTGTCCACTATGATATGCAAATACTAACTAAAATGCTAATACCAGCACCAGTGTTGTTCTTGTTAGCTATAACTAAAACTATTAAAATGTTTTCATTCACTGAAATAAAGCAGAAATAAAGTATGTTAGAAGAAACATTTTTCTTTTTCTAATTTTTGTTTAAAAGAATAGTTCACCCAAAAATAAAAGTTCTGTCATTACTCACCCTAAATGTGAGAGCTTTCTGACCCTGCATAGACAGCAATGGAACGACCACGTTCAAGGCCCAGAAAGGTAGTAAGGACATCGTTAAAATAGTCGACATGTGACATCAGTAGTTCAACCGTAATTTTATGAAGCTACAAGAATATTTGTGCAAAGAAATAAATTATGGGTGAATCACTGATGTCACATGGACTTTTTTAAACAATGTCCTTACTACCTTTCTGGGCCTTGCACGTGGTCGTTCCATTGTTGTCTATGCAGGGTCAGAAAGCTCATGGATTTCATTAAAAAAATCTTAATTTGTGTTCCGAAGATGAACAAAGGTCTTCCGGGTTTGGAACGAGTAAGGGTGAGTAATTAATGACAGAATTTTCATTTTTGGGTGAACTATCCCTTTAAGTACTAAAACTGAAATTAAAATCAAGCTAAATAGAAATACTAAAATATAAAAAAAGCTAATTCAAAATATTAATACATGCTATAATACTATACTGAAATAACACACCAGAACAAAAACACCACCTAATGCAGGTAGTGCACTTACTTTTTCCTGATAGAGCTTGTGAAGCCAGGCTGCACATTCAGACTCATCCTCTGGGATTGTGTCCAGAGGAATTCGCCTAATAAGCACACAAGGAAACCCATGACGGTTTATTTTAATGTTGCAACTGACAACGTATTCATATAGTAGGTCATTTCAACTAAAACATTTATAAATGATTATGGAGACTGCATATTGAACTTTGTTATAGCAGAAGACATTATCACAAAGTATTTAAAAAACAACAGGCTGTTAAATTCTTTCTTTCATTCCTACCTCACATATAAATCAGCATGGTACTTTTTCCCGTTGAGCACCCCTAGTAAAGTTGGCATTTCGTTGTTTCGGAAATTAAGTGTAGAATCGTACACAGCAGTAACTACAGAGGAGACACAAACCAAGTCAGCGAACCAAATCTTTAGAGGCTACATCGGCCAAACATACATTTTCTTTCATTTAAATGTAAATTGAAAAGACATCAAAAGACTGATTAGCCATAAAAGCAATGTTGCTATGGGTTCCTCGTTACTTAAAGGCAAAGAAGCTCTCACCCGTTCCCCTGAGGTTCTGGACCGTGACACAAAAGCCCTTGGTCCGAGGTAGAAGGTGGTACTTGAGTTTGGGCAGACCTTTCTTCTCTGCCACCTCCATACTAATCTTGTGCTTCTTTTCTGTGAATCGTGTGCCCTCACAGTGCAACAGGAACTATAGATGCATTATAAAATTGAATATCAATTTTCAAAGGAGACAGAAAAGCTCAAATAAAAAAAAGCTCAAGTGAATAACAAATTTATTACCACTACTTTCCATGGTACTTTTTTAGAGCAAAAACACTATCATCACATGGAAAGAGCTGCGTTAATATTTCATCAAAAAAATTCAAATTTTTTTGTTCCACAGAAAAAAATAACAGCATATGAGCTGGAACATGAGTGTCAGTACATCATGACAGATTTTTCATTTTTGTGTGAACAGGTTAACTATTCCTTTAACTAATTGTGTGTTTAAAGTAAAGGAAAAGAAAAATCTGAAATCTAGTAAAATGACCAGAATGAGATTTCACAAATATACCCAAAAGTTTTCTGGGTAATCCCGAAGGTTGCGCAGGCTTTGCACTACTGTCTTGCGATCCTCTTCCCATTTCCTTTTGCAGAAGACGATCTCAAGGAAGTACCACATCCAGCCAATCACAGGAACATAGGAAAGATCCTTTTTTGCCAACACCTTTGAGCTCTAAAAGCAAAATATGACAATCACATGACACCGTCTAACAGTCTATTTGCATCATGACAATATTAAGTCTTAAAAATTAGTATTACTACAAATTGAGAATCATTTAGAATCACACACTTGTTATGATGTCTGAAAGCAAGTTTTTTTTTATATAACTGTTTTTTTGTCTTACCCCTAAAACGCCAAATCTCTCACAGAAGGTCCAGCCGGTCATAAAATCGATCTCAAAGTTATGATTTAGGACAACAATGGCGTTCTCTTTGCCATAAAGTTTATAGCTTTCTGGCGCTGTGTAAAGTGTGCATTCTGTCCCGGACCACCACTCCAATAATGCCACCAATTCTGAACAAACAGAGAAAAAAATACATACTGAATTGTGATGCATATATTCATAATGCAGAATGCATTTACATATTCATGAATGTGTAGTAGTCCAACAAGTTCATCATCTTTGTATGTATGTAAATATATGTTAGAACAATTTGCAATATTCCAAAAATACCAATTTCCTGTTTTGTTACCCTCAGCGCAACATTGTTATATAATAATGGCTTGAGTTTTTGTGTATCCTACAATACAATTGTGGTACAATGCAATCTGTCTTAAACAGGTGAGACATGATAATCATGATCTCCATGACCGTGACAAATACTATTGACCTCTTTTTAATTTGTTACTATTTTTATGTGATTTTGGCGCTTCATGCAGTCCTTCCTTTTCAGTGCAGACAAAATAAGCACAGGAAACTTGTTGCATCATGGCTGGTTATGTCAGTATCTTTCTTTGGAAGATATGAGCTCACATGTGACAGCTTGCAGGACTTACGACTAGAAATGGAATAACCCAATCTGCAGTTGATTTTGCGTGCAAGCTGCTTGTTAATGGGCCACAGTGGTAGAGTACAAAGCTGCAGCAGGTTGATAATGAGCCCACTGACTAGGAACACATAACAGATAATGAGATGGCACAGCAACTGAGTTTTCAGCACTTGAAGAATTCCCATCCTTATCATACAGTCTTGACGTCTCCGTCTCCGCTAAATCCTCTGCAGAGAGAGAAAAAAAGATAAATATAAATAACTTTGGCAGCTGTATCATATTAACCAGAACACTGTTTTCATGAATAACGATGGAAACACCTCCTAAGATATGTTGCACCTGTAAAAAAAAATAATAATAAAAAAAATAAAAACTGTATTCGAAATATGAAAATCTACCTGAGCCAATATTCAAATAGCATGGTTGCAACAAAGAGGAATAAAGTTCAGGTTTTTTTTTTTCATTCCGTTTCCACATCAACCCACTTGAATGTTGTGGAAATGGTTAGTACTTTTTTTTTTAATTATTATATTTTATACATTGTGGTTTTACAAACTTCTAAATTTCCCAAAAGCTCTTTTTGTGATCCTGAAAAGCTCACCTAAAAATGAAAAAAAAAAAAGGTCATTATTTATTCTCCATGCTGTTGTTGTTTTTTCAGTGGAACAAAAAATGAGACATTTTGACGAGTCTTCAGGTTCATATTGACTTTTAAACACCAAAACAAACAAAAGAGCATCATAAAAGTTGTCCGTTCTGACTCAAGAACCTGTGTGACTGGATCATTAAGCCAATGAGTACAACCCTTAATTTTAATGTTTTTTTTTTCTTATAAACCAAACCACCAGAAACATTTTTTTTATTTTGCTCAGTTTGTTTTCTGTTTGAGTTCGTTTAAGTAAAATGATAAAATCTTGTGAATGGCATAGTTTCTATCAAGAGCTAGAAAACCCAGCCACTTCATGTCTTTGTGAGGAATGTGCTCTTTCATTACTGTGTGGGATGTGCAACTTTCAATAGTAAATAGTTCATTTAAGAGCAATGTTTGTACACCTCTAGCCTTCCAAAAACTTTACAACAGGCCCTCACTCTGGGTATGATCGTGGCCAAGAGACTTATATTAAAGAACTGGAAGTCATCTTCACCTCCCTCTTTTCAAATTTGGATTATGGACATGATTTCTGTCATACAAATGGAAAGACTCCGATTCCTGAGGTCTAACTCCATCGAAAAGTTTTCTGCTGTCTGGGGATCATTTCTCGGATATTTAGACAAACTAGCAGCCAAACCAATGTCTGTTTCCAATGTGGGTTGAGTTGTACATTACCTTCAGGCATTTCTAATGAATGCAGCTCTTTATATGGTACCTTTAGTTACTGAACCTGTATTTATTATTGTAAGCATTATAATTTATGTCTGTCTAAGGTATTAAACGTGTATTTTAATTTCTTTTTTATTTTAGTTTTTATTTGTTTTTATTTCTATTTCTTTATTTTTTATTTTTTGTGAGTGCGTGTGAAGTCTGAGACAATGTTGTTTGTTTGTTCAGTGTTTAATGTTTACTCTGAAAAATCCTTAAAATAAAATAATAAAAAAAGAGCAATGTTTGTGAGAAAAATAAGACCATTAGCTGGCACAAAGAGCAAGATGAGACCTGTCCCTATCATTACTGTCAGCTCTTACACGTGAAAGTCTCTCAGGACACAGGGCAAAGGCTAAAACCGAAATGTCACAGTGTTACTTGTGTTGCTGTGTGTCTACTGTGTGTTTTGGCATAAGCACATTCAGTCTGAGGGTGCAATGTTATCTGCATACTCTGCTAAAAAAAGTGTGAACTTTGATTTAAATCAAACACTGTTAACAAATATTTGCAGTCATACGAGTAGGAATGAACCAGATTACTTCTAGGTTGATAAAATGTCAAATCTATTTGCATTAGACGAGGGGATTCTGATTCATTCCAGTTACTCAAATCTTTTGCATCAGTTCACTGAATAGAGTCGTTCACTGATTTGATTTAAGTTCTCGTGTTTAGCAAGTACCTGGCAACAAGTGATTTTTGCAGCATTACAGCATTTGCAGTCATTGAATCATTTACTGAATTTGTTCAAAACACTAAGCTGATCGAAATATAAGAATTTTTTTCGATAATAAGAACCTTATATAATTAAGAAGACAATATTAAAATAAATGATTTCTCGTTTATAACCGAGATGCCTCATTTATTTGATATATAGATTACTCCAGTGAAGGGGCGTGTTTGTTCATTAGGTTCAACCAATGAAAGGATCGTTCAGAACTGGTCTCGAAAGCTATTGGTTGGTGTTATAGTCAGTCCACGAATTATCCAGAACAGTCACGCGCTTCAAAAGTGAGGAAACCAAAAATATGAGTCAGTGCGTAGAAATAATCAAAACTATTCATTTACTTAAAAAATCATTCAGAAACATGGAGAGAAACAACTAATCTGTGCTAGGTTTACACTACAGGGCGCGCCTTGTTTGGACTAAGTTACCAGTTCAACCTGATTCATACTTCACACTCACCGGCAGGTACAGCTGTCAATTCGCCAACAAAAATGTCGCTTTGTTTTTTTTTTAAAGTACAGATTCGGTTAGTAACATCTGATGTACGTTCACGGTATTGATAAATCTTTCTCTTCTGGTCATTTGTGTGTTTCACTTAAATGTTTCGTTTTGTTTGCCTTGGTATCATAAGCAGGGGCGTGTTTAGTGTTTTGGGGGCCCTCAGCATGTGGTCCCAGAAGGGCCCCCCTCGTGGATTTTACGATCGATTCCGGGGTAGGGATGGGTATCGTTTACATTTTGTCGATACAGATACGATACTGCTTATCGATACAGTTATCCATACTACTCTCTATAATTTGGTGCAAAAATAAATGATCTAAAAAGATGTTGAAAATTTCAAGTTATTTTATTACTGCAGTTTACAAATGCCTCCAAGCAAACAGAAAAAGGCACATAAAGCACATTTTGAGAGAGAGAGAGAGATTTCCTCAGCATAGGCCTACCATAGCACAGCATATTTGAACATCATGTGCATAGGAGCACAACAGAATGTAATAGAGAATTCTGGCGTCTCTAGCGATTTTTATTTAAGAAAATTTAAATATTGACTTTCTCAGGGAGTGGGCGAGATTTCTCCTAACGGAGAGTGTCCCTCCCTGTTTTAGAGGGACTTTTTTTAAAATCTGGTTTTATCTACATGATAAAAAAGGCTTCTTTTTAACATGTAGAATTATTTATAGTGATACTTTAATCAGGATTTTTACAAACATTCATTCAGGGCCTGAGTTTCATTTTTGAAAATGGGCTGAATTCCCCTCTTAGGTGACTCGTGTGGGAGCCGAGGGAGGATTTTTTTTTTTTTTTTTTTGAGTGGTGGAGGGGGGAATTTTTTAGACTTTTTGTTTTTTTTCAAAAATATGTAATTAAATGTTTGATCATGCTGTGTATTTTTATTTTTACAATGGGGCAATTGTTGAGTGTGCTCTCTGGAGAGCGCACGAGTGCTGAATGGTTTAAATACTGGCCAAACTTAAAAAAAGAGATGCAAATTATAAACTTTAGTGACGATGCATGTAAACTGTGACAATTCCTGTGTCAACTGTGCAGCTCGCTTACACTGCAGGCGCGATGTGATATGAAGCCATTTGCGCATTTTGAGAGGGAAAGACAGAGAGCTCGCGGAGAACTCGTGCTGTTTGTAAAATTACGCCTCACAGAAAGTTTTCTAACTATTTTGTAAGTATTTAATGAAGAAATATGAATTCTACCTCACCTTCAGAGATTGAGATGGTGCCGCTGCATGTCATGCCAAACCTCTCACAGCAGGCGCGTCATCAGCTTGAGATCGGTTTATGAGAACAGAATTCGCCATTAACACAGAAGTACGGAGATAAAACACACGTATCGATAACAGTATTGTTTGTAATGAAGCTTATCGGTAGTCCGGTATTAACCCAATTACGCACCGGTCCAAAAAAGAAAAAAATGCCGGTTCTCGACTCCCATCGGAAAAAATCGCGTTCGGAAGAAATCGCGTTCCGCAAAAATTGCCAATTTACACGGCAATTGCGTGGTGCCTAAACACTACTGATCATAAGCATCAAGCTTGAACAGACAGCCATTGAAAACAACGAGCAAAACTCGTGCACATGTTAGGCGATCTGTAAATAATAATAATAATAATAATTCATTTTATTTAATGGCGCCTTTCTAAACACCCAAGGTCACCTTATAGCAAGCAAACTAGTAAAAACAGTAACAATTAATAAACAAGTCCTGCCAGCATTACAAAATTCAACTAATGGGGCAATTGTTGAGTGTGCTCTCTGGAGAGCGCACGAGTGCTGAATGGTTTAAATACTGGCCAAACTTAAAAAAAGAGATGCAAATTATAAACTTTAGTGACGATGCATGTAAACTGTGACAATTCCTGTGTCAACTGTGCAGCTCGCTTACACTGCAGGCGCGATGTGATATGAAGCCATTTGCGCATTTTGAGAGGGAAAGACAGAGAGCTCGCGGAGAACTCGTGCTGTTTGTAAAATTACGCCTCACAGAAAGTTTTCTAACTATTTTGTAAGTATTTAATGAAGAAATATGAATTCTACCTCACCTTCAGAGATTGAGATGGTGCCGCTGCATGTCATGCCAAACCTCTCACAGCAGGCGCGTCATCAGCTTGAGATCGGTTTATGAGAACAGAATTCGCCATTAACACAGAAGTACGGAGATAAAACACACGTATCGATAACAGTATTGTTTGTAATGAAGCTTATCGGTAGTCCGGTATTAACCCAATTACGCACCGGTCCAAAAAAGAAAAAAATGCCGGTTCTCGACTCCCATCGGAAAAAATCGCGTTCGGAAGAAATCGCGTTCCGCAAAAATTGCCAATTTACACGGCAATTGCGTGGTGCCTAAACACTACTGATCATAAGCATCAAGCTTGAACAGTCAGCCATTGAAAACAACGAGCAAAACTCGTGCACATGTTAGGCGATCTGTAGATAATAATAATAATAATAATTCATTTTATTTAATGGCGCCTTTCTAAACACCCAAGGTCACCTTACAGCAAGCAAACTAGTAAAAACAGTAACAATAAATAAACAAGTCCTGCCAGCATTACAAAATTCAACTACTGCCAGCATTACAAAATTCAACAGCACAACTGCATACATCATAAATACAATAAAGGCTTACAAGAGCAATAATAAGAGCAATTAATAAGAGCAAGTCATAAGAAAGCCTGGGTAAAAAGATAAGTCTTAAGACGAGATTTAAAAGTATGAAGGCTGTCACTGTTCCGTATATTGGGGGGAAGAGAGTTCCATAGGCGAGGGGCCGCAAAACTAAAAGTTCTTGCTCCCATGGTATACGCCTATACGTATACGCGGCGACACAAGACAGATCGAGTGTGAAGATCTAAGAGTGCGAGAAAGAGTATAGATGTGGAGAAGGTCAGCAAGATACGGTGGAGCAAGGTTGTGAAGTGCCTTAAATGTGAGAAGCAAAATTTTTAAATTAACGCGATACTTTACTGGGAGCCAGTGTAAACGTTGGAGAACTGGAGAAATGTGCTCGAATGATGAAGTCCTAGAAAGAACACGAGCTGCTGAGATCGCATAGAAAGAATGGTACTTTATCTTTCATCAGAAGAGAAAAATTACCTTTTTTCCCTTGCGCGTTTAGTAGTAGAGCAGCAGTCTCACCATATGGAGCTAATTAGAAAGCGCACGAGAGATGTGAATCTGGAGGATGTTTAAATTGGGCTGAGAGATTCCAGCGCTGGTAAACAGAGTATGAGACCACACCCCGGGACATAAGACGCTGCTCGAAGAGCACTGGAACGTGGGCAAGGACTTCAGAGGGTCATTATGTAATTTCCTCTGTCCAGAGCCAACGCTGCCTCAGTGTCCCTACACAGGCTGTTTCAAACTGCTCACTTCGACCGGCAGATTAACTTAATTGCCAAGCACGCTGGCAACCGTAGGACATCACCTTAAACGTGGGGTGTACAAGGAAGCCCAGTTATCAGAACGACTGCGCCCTCTACTGGATGAGAAGGGCTTGGGCTTCATTTCAGAGACAAAAGAAAGCATCGTTGTAAAGAAGCTCATTGTTTTTCTGAGAGAAACAGAAAGGCACGTTTGATAATGATATTAGTTTGATAAGATATTAGTAGCTATACATATTGCATGAGTTATGTTTTGTTTGCAGTAGAGAAAGAATTGACATCTTTGTTCCTAAAAAAAAAAAAAAAAAAACTCATATGACAGCTGTCAGAATTTGTATTCGGGCACAATGATGGCCTAAATATTAGTACAGAGATGCAGCCTTGAGAAATACATCATATGTGTCAGGATCCAGTATTTTTTCTTTTGTTTCTTTTGAATAGACAATAGTTCTTAAAGGGATAGTTCACCCAAAATTTTTTAATTCTGGCATAATTTTCTCACCCTCATGTCATTATGAACCTGTATGACTTTCTGTCTTCTGTAGAACACAAAAGATAATATCAAAATATTATATTGTAAAATGTCTCTGTTCTTTTGTCCATATTCTAATGTTGTCCAGTGTAGTTTTGGACCCTACTTACTTTCATTCCATGGGCAAAAACCTTAGACAATAATACATTTTAGTGTAAATGATCATACATTTTGAACCATACATTTGTAAGTTTATTTAATACCATACAGTTAATCTGTCTGCAAATGTTCCTGAAACAAAGATTCAACCATCAGGATCATCAAATTGTTATACAAAGAAGCAGGTTCTGCCCTCCACTGATTGGACAATGATTGAGGTCCACTTTCCACTCACACGTCAAAATAACACATTGTCAATATTTTTTGAGACCCCCCAAAATTTCACAAATCCCGTTTTCAGGGGAGCCCATGTCTTATTAAGGGGAGCCGAGCTCCCCCTAGCTCCCCCGTAGTTCGCACCCTGCACTCGCTACGAAAATAGTAACCTCTTCACTAGAAGGGAAATGAAATCGGGTTTTGCCTGCCATTATTCTGGAAAATAGACTATTCATACGAAATTGGCTGTTTATGAAAATAGCACAAGCTATTAAATTCACAATACCCTTCACATGTTGCATCCAAATTAAAAACATGTATTGTAGATGGAAAAGCAGAGGGGGTGAAGAAAGGACTGGTGAAAATCTGAAAATGCTAATCTCTGCCAGCGTTGAGATCAATTTGTGGTTGATAGTTTTAAATGAACCCTCTGGAGAAATATGATGTTTACCAAGGATGCCCTGGCTGATGTAAGTAGTTACTGAGGTTATCTGAAGCCTGATGGGACGGAACCACTCAGCAGAGGAAAGCTGAAGATCAGGGAATAGTCTTATGAGAAGATATATTGAAATGCATGTAGTGCATGTTAAAAAGCTCAGAATTGTCAAATGATACAATTATCCTTATTATTATCCTTATTCAAATATTACACTAATATTTATCCCTTTGTATGTAGCAAGACATGATTTATTTAACAGTGAATCACTGCAATTAAATCTTTACATGTTTTTTTGTTTGTTTTTTTTTTACAATAGCCTATACAAAGATACAACATAAAAATGAAAGCAATATTTTGGATAAAAAAATGGAATTGTAGGCCTATTATTTGAGCCATAATGTGTTGGAAAATAGCAGTAAATCTGTGTTATTTTTATTTTTAGATATTTTGTGAAGTAGTATAATGTGATAATTTAGCTTTTTTTGCCCATTGTGCCACTAAATTATATAGAAAATATACATTATATATTATTATTTATATTATACAATATATATTATATATTTATAAAAAAAATACTTTAAGAAATGTTAAAAAAAATACATAAACGTTTGTATAAACAAGACAACAACGTAAAGTAATTTATCGGAGAAAATTACATTTATAAACGTGTATATAAACAAGACAACGTAAAATATTTGCTTATGAATACAGTTGAAATTTCTTAAAATATTATTGATTAGCACAAATGGACCCTTTTACACAACTGCGTTTTTTTTTAGTTTAAATAATATTTTCTTAATCGTCCAAAATATAAGTATTCATTTGATATCGCAGCGTAAATTAGGACAGCATTACTAACAGCGGTTCATGCTCCTCACGCGCTATTGGCTGAGAGGAATTTCCGTCTGATGCCGGAAATGGACGTGGCAAGATGACAAAGTCCTGATGCGCTTCCTGTTTTAACTCTAGTCAAACTATCAGCAGTCAGTTGGCTATTAGATCTCACCGATTACTTGTAGTAACCGTTTTTCTGACCCTTCTCCTCCAGCTGTCTCTCTCTAATGTCCCGATAGCGCTTTTGGAGGCTCATCAGGGGCGATGCGGGCGTTTTGGCGTTGGTTTTTGGGGCTGATTTGGGTCGGAGTGTCTGCAAATCGTGCAGGATCTCCTGTGTTTTCTGATGAAACCCCCTTCAAAATCAAATGGCCCGGGGCAGACTTCACCCTGGTGAGTCTTGACATCTAATAAACCCAGACGTTTCGCATGACAGCTGTAAATACAAACGTGTTTATTTAGTTGTCAGCTTGTTGGCTGAGGTCGCTTCATAACAGCTGGATGTGTCCCGTTTTGTTTTGAGCTGTCTTGTAGTGTTAATATTCTCTCTAACAGCATTATGAAGTATTAAAGTACAAAAATAGCAAGTAGAGCTGTTTAGTTTGTCTCTCTCTGGATCTCATGGATTTGTCAGTTGTTTGAAAATGAGCTGCACACATCTGAATATTTGGGTTGTACTGTTCTGGAACAGTGTTGTAAATACAACTTAAGCACTGATTTCTAGTCGTGTCCTCTTCTGGAAGGCCAAACAAAGTAGTTTCCCTTTCACAACGAAACACACGGCAGGCTAGAGTGAGCGGCTTGAGAACGGCGTGGCCGGCGGATTGGATGAAGGAGCGGCCGGCAGGCTTGCGGCAACCACATGTGACGACCCCGGGCTGGACTCCGCTTCGTCCACGGTGAAAGCCGATCCGGC
>NW_015645070.1:1819500-1828258 GCF_001515625.1 Sinocyclocheilus rhinocerous | reverse complement strand
ATTACTCCAGTCTTCAGTGTCACATGATCCTTCAGAAATCATTCTAATATGCTGATTTATTATTAGAATTATCAACAGTTGTGCAGCCAAATATTTTTAAGTTACGCCTTCTTTCTTTGCTTGAACATTTGGGCGGCGTTATGCAAATCTTTCCACATCGTGACGTAGACATGTGGGGTGTGTTAGAACGAGCCGTTTTAGGTAGGCGTGGTTGACTCTTTAACTTTTATAAAGAATATCTCTTTGGATTTGAGACTTTAGTCTTTGCAACTTTACAGATCTTCTTTATGCACCAAGAGCTTGTAACACTCCAAAGAGAAAGGAAAAATTGAAATCGCATCATATGACCCCTTTAAACATGCACTAATATGTAATAATATCCCTTTTTCTGCAGTCAACGTCAGGAGGCCTGTACAAAGAAGATGACTATGTTATCATGACAACTGCGGAAAAAGAAAAGTACAAATGTTTATTGCCATCTTTGTACGGCAACCAGGAGGTGTGGTTATGCATGGCCAGTTTTTTAGTTATTATTATCTTGAGCCATTCTGTGTATCGTTTAGTTCCGTTTTATTTGATCAGTTTACTGTCCGTCTCATTTTTGAAGGATGACGTGAAGGAGTATGGTGGACTGAGTCCAGCTGAGCTGCTGGAGCCGTTATTCAAACAGAGCAGCTGCTCCTACAGAGTGAGTTTCATTTCTCAGTTTCTGTTTATAGTTTAATAAACACGGCCATATGAATTGCTTTTATTACAACTGTGACAGATCGAGTCATACTGGACATATGAAGTGTGCCACGGGAAGCATGTACGGCAGTACCATGAGGACAAGGAGACGGGGCAGGTAAAATCATTGGTTATGATGTTTGCTGTTAAAGAACATGCCAGATCCTTATTTATAGCGTTCCTTCTATTTTATTAGAAATGCATACAGTACTACTCAGAAGTTTGGGATTGGTAAGATTTGGCAATGTTTTTGAAAGACGTCTCTTATGGTCACCAAGGCTGGATTTATTTGTTAAAAAATACAGTAAAAACAGTAATTGTAAAATATCATTACTTAATAATTAATTAATTTAAAATAACTGATTTCAATTTAAATATTTATTTCTGCGATGGTAAAGCTGAATTCTCAGCAGCCATTACTCCAGTCTTCAGTGTCACCTGATCCATTAAATACATCCTTGCTGAATAAAAGTAATAATTTCTTTAAAAAAATCTTACCGATCCCAAACATTAGTGTATGTGGATGGATTATATTAAGATATTTCTAAGTAATATAAACATTTCAATGGTCTCATTTGTCAATGGTTCCTCAGAAGATCAGCATTCAGGAATACTATCTGGGTACCATGAAAAAAGGGAGTGCAGGTTGGTTCATTTTTAAGCTTAAGTTTTTCTAATTATTTCTTTACATATTCTAGTAAAGTATTAAATATTTGATCAATATATTATCTGCTCCTCAGAATCAGAAATGGAAAAATCCAGTGACTCTGAATCAGAAAGATCAAACACCAACACACAGGTTTGTAGCTGTTAAATATAAAGGTAGGAAATGTGTGTGACCTGAGGATGTTTTTAAAACTCTCTTTGTGTTCCCAGGTGCCAACAAAGAATATAGAGGGTCAGCTGACACCATACTATCCCGTAGAGATGGGACATGGGACTGAATGCTCTCTGAAACAGAATAACCCTCGCTGTACCACAGTGCTGTACGTCTGCCACCCGGAGGCAAAACATGAGATCCTCACGATCGCTGAGGTCACCACCTGTCAGTATGAAGTAGTGGTGCTCACACCCCTCCTCTGTCCACACCCGAAATACAGGTACATACACAAACGCATTCAAAGTCAATTTCCATTTTTAGTCCTTTGTGACAGAATCCAGCCCATCTTTCCTCAGGTTCAAGTTGTCCCCAGTGAATGACATCTTTTGCCAGGCTCTGGGTGGCTCCCCTCTCAGACCTCAGAGTCTGTCCCAGCTGGATCGTGAGCAGGAAGAGCTGCTCAAACCACCGTTCAGCTCAAGTGGCGAAAGAGATCAGAGAGGATCCAGGGTGAGTACGCATCTGCCCTTTATCTTCTGCATTCACACTAACCTACTTGGGGATAAGGGGCGATAACGAATAACTGCTGCAAAAAATAGTTCTGAAAAGTATATAAAAATGTATTTAAAGTATTGTAAAAATATTTTTAAAAAAAATGTAATCCCTCTGTCTCCCTTGCTAAGGAGGATACATCTCCAGTGAAAGAAGAGGCATATACCTCTACCCATAAGCCCCTGACAGTGGGCGGGCAAGCCCAGGTCACCGTTGGCACCACCCACATCTCCCGTCTGACTGATGAACAGCTGATCAAGGAGTTTCTGAGTGGCTCATACTGTCTGCATGGGGTGAGGATGGATGGATGGATTTTTTTTCTATAATTGTAGATATTTAAGTTTAACATATGTTTGTTTCTGTCTAGGGCGTTGGATGGTGGAAGTATGAATTCTGTTACGGAAAGCATGTCCACCAGTATCATGAGGTAAGAGTTGTGAAGTCTTTGAATTCTTTAGAAAATATAATAATTCCCAGTATAGTGTAAAGGTCTGGATTATATGATAGATGCTAAATTGCATTTTGTGCATTTGGTTGAAGGATAGAGAACAAGGGAAGAACATTGTGGTGGTGGGCAGCTGGAACACTGAGGATCATATTGACTGGGCCAAGAAAAACGTGGCACGATCTTATCATTTGAAAGACGATGGAGCGCAGAAAGTCAAGTATGATTTTTATTTCCCTCACATACAAGGTGCTTTAAAAAATTGAATAATATAAATAAAAATATATATATACAGACTCCATGTACGTGTGTATGTGTGAGTATATAGATATATTATCTGTGTGTCATATTTTAATGTGTCATGTTGTCTTGGTGATACCTCATCAGGGTCGTATCTTACTTCTATGGCCGTGGAGATGTTTGTGACCTAACAAGGAAACCGAGACAGGTTATAGTCAAGCTCAAGTGAGATATCCAAACTTCTTGATGCTATGAGGTTTTTGGGTTTGTTGAATGCTGCCACTAACACCTACCTGTTCTGTCTCAGGTGTAAGGAGTCCGAGTCTCCTCATGCTGTTACAGTTTACATGCTGGAACCTCAGACCTGTCAATATGTTCTTGGGGTGAGTGGCAAACAAAATGTCTTTGAGATTTGACTACAATTTTATTTTGGTTTGATGTTATGGCTTATGAAATGCGACAGTGTGATCATTTCATATCGATAACCCTTAACCTGGTTATTATTCTGCCTCAGGTTGAGTCGCCCATAATATGCAAGATCTTGGACACTGCAGATGAAAACGGACTTCTTTCAATCCCTAGCTAGCCTAGATGGAGGAATGGTTAGTTTGGAGAATGAACAATACAGAAGAGGAAGGCAGTATGATGCTCAGAGGGAGAGATAAAAGTCTGATGAAGTCTAGTAGTTTCATAGATATGGCGATAACATGGACTTGCTGAACCTCAGACCTCCACCCTTTGAGAAAGTCCCTCAGTGACTGCACTTTCTGTTGTTTGAAGACTAAAGGAGGACATTTGAAAAATCTTAAACCTGGAGATGCCGCTAGGACTAAATTCTCAATGTTTTATTTACAAATCTCAAACCTGTTGAAGAATATTTTTGTTCCTCTTTTCATGCTTTGGCACAGTTAGATGGTTGGCTGTGGTAAAGTCACTTTAAAAATCTAATGAGGAGTTATTAATTTGTTCTGTTAATCAATTGCTGTTTTAAATATACATTATTTATTTGATGAAACTTTTGGTAGTTCAGTGCTTGCCATTATCACTGTGCAGATGGGGATGGTTATTACATTGTTTTAAAAGTGATTTAAGAAGTAATTGTGCAATGCAAATTGCAAGGGAAAATACAAAGGAAAGGAAAGTGAATGTAATTAAACAGTTTTTTGGAAATCATGGGTCATTGATTTATGTTTACAATTTGTGATTACCCTCACTTAAATGTAACCACTTCCACTATTGTACAATAATGTGTTTGGCGAAGGGCTCCTCGTAACTCTTATAAGAACACATTTATCAAGAGTATTTCATTGCATTGCCTGCAATGCTGGTTGTTACTCAGCCTGTACATGAAAATATGAGTTTTATGTTTCAAGTCATTTCAGAAGATTCATACACCACCTTAAAAATACACTGCAAAAAATTTGGATTTTAGTATTTTTGCCTGGTTTTCTAGTACAAATATTTAAACATTCTTAAATCAAGATACATTTACTTAAAGGGATAGTTCACCCAAAAATGAAAATTTGATGATTATCTGCTTACTCCCAGGGCATCTAAGATGTAGGTGACTTTGTTTCTTTAGTAGAACACAAATGGAGATTTTTAACTCAAAACGTTGCAGTCTGTCAGTCATATAATTGAAGTGGACGGGAATCACGGCTTTGAGAGTAAAAAAAAAACATACACAAACAAAACCAAATTAAACCCTGCAGCTCGTGACGATACATTGATGTGTAAAGACAAGTTTCAGCAAGAAACTGAACAGTATTTATATAGTTTTTTTTACCTCTGATTCACGCAATGTCCGAACTGTCCTGAGCGCGTTCTCAACAGCAGGCACGTGAGGCGTCTTCTTCTTCTTGCTTTACGGCGGATCGCAGACTTATAAGTGCATTACCTCCACCTATCTCTCAAATGGACCATTGACACTCCCAATTGAGATTGTAGATAGTGTCAATGGTCCATTTGAGAGATAGGTGGTAATACACTTATAAGTCTGCGATCCACCGTAAAGCAAGAAGAAGAAGACGCCTCACGCGCACGCTGAAGAAGAAGATGCGAATGCACTCAGGACAGTTCAGCCATTGCGGTGAAAATCAGAGGTAAAAAACGATATACTGTTCAGTTTCTTGCACAGACCGATCATTTTGTGTCTTTACACATCAATGTATCGTCACGAGCCGCAGGGTTTAATTTGGTTTTGTTTGTGTATGTTTTATGACTCTCAAAGCCGTGATTCCCATCCACTTAAATTATAAGACTGACAGACTGCAACGGATTGAGTTAAAAATCTTCGTTTGTGTTCTACTGAAGAAACAAAGTCACCTACATCTTAGATGCCCTGGGAGTAAGCAGATAAACATCAAATTTTCATTTTTGGGTGAACTATCCCTTTAATATGCAAAATGACTCAAAGTCTTGTTTTCTGAAAAATATCAAAATTGTATTATACTTAAGGAAAAATTATTTTTTTTGAGATGAGCATAAAATGACAAATTTTTTTTATTTTATTTTTTTAAAATCTCTTTGTACTGGCATTGTACTGGAAAACAAAGCGAAAAAGCAGAACAAGATTTTTTTTTTTGCAGTGTAAATCTTTTTTCCCTATTTATGTTACAATGAAAATTAAACCAATTTATTTTCCTAAACAGAATCATTAGGGCAGCACTATTCATTATAACAAAAAAAATGTCTTATGGAGAATTTGAAATGAACACATGCCTCTGCTAAACATTACAAATTGGCCTGAAGGGTCCATTTACCCACGCTAGGTGCTGCTAGTGTCTCTTTTTGTTGATAGTTTTTTTTTTTCCAAGGGAACTAATAATGCTCTTACATAAAAACATCCATCCATAGCTTATTAATGCTTAAGGAATGTCAATACCTTAAAAGTGATGATTGACAAAGCAAACTACAGCTGTACATTATTAAACGTTTGGTCTCAAATGAAAGAAATGTCAGCATACACTTGCAAAACATTTAATAAGTTCATATATAAAATGTAGGATGTTTCACAAATACATAATCTGCATGAAGACTATTACTGTACATGAAAATGCCATGTCAATGTAAAAATAGAACATCCTTCAGTCCAGAAAACATTGAGAATAACACTTTTGGGGAAAGCGACAATTAGCTAGTCCCATTTTCTTTTTATTGGATACTCGATGCATATTGTCTCTTAAGCAAAACACCACTAGCGAACCACAAGCAAACACTATAAATGCTCCCCTTTGGATGCTGAGCAAGTAGCATGACGTTCTACAGCTCAGACTGAGGGGATGGGAATCTGATGAGCCGAGGTGCTGTCAAAGTCCTGCAGCGCCTCCTGGTGGGTGTGGTAGTGCATAGCCACGTAGCTTTTGGCAAAGGCCGTGGTTTGAGAGTTGACCGGCTGCAGGCTATTGGGGGAACTCGGGCCTGCTGACGGACTGCTGTTATAGATACTGTAGTAGGGTTCTATGCGCGTATTGATGGGCGTAGATGTGCTCGGGGGTCGGGGCTTGCGTCCAGCGGTGGCACAGGGACTAGGCATGCTGTCCCGGGAGTGACTGGGTCCGCAAGCCTGATCCACCAGCCTTCTTTGAGGCTTCGGCGAGAGCATGTACGCAGAGTTGGTCTCGTGGTGTGAGGACTTGTTACAGTTGACTTTCAGGCTTCCTTTGCCCATAGCGTGTAGGCGTGTCTTGTGCTTGCAGCACAGGAAGCCCAAGGTCAGCCACTGGAGGCAGCAGAGCACACGGCGGCGCAGACCCGCGCTATTGCGCGAGTATACAAACGGGTTGATTCCAGACTTCAGGAAGATAAGGGCAAATCCACAGAGCTCAAATTGGTAGTGGATAAAGCTGCTCTCCGGTGACACCATATCCTGCGCCAAGGATATACCTAGTGGTAGACAGCACAGCAACACTGAGATGACGATCACTATGCATGTGATCACAGCCTTTGAATCCTTGGCTGTCGCCAGGTTAACTGTGGAGACCAACTGGCAGCAAGTCGCTCCAGTGGCAGCCCCGGGCACGAGGGGCTGGTTGGTTCTCCTGGTGAAGGAGTGCGTTTGGACATGTTGGAGCTTGTTGTAGGTCTGGTTGCAGTACAGCGAGGGCACCTGCACTGTACACTGCATGCCCTCGAAACCTGCGGCAATGAGCGGCGGATGAGAAGCAAGTGGACGTGTCGCATCCACCGTGATGATGGGACACTTCCGAACCTGAGCGTTCTTCCTCAATGCCCGAGCGATCATGAGGTACGAGATGGACACCACACCTACACAGAAAGCAAAGTCTGCAATGTATACATACAATACTACCTTGGCCTTGTTGCCGCTAAGACCAAAGTGAGGCAGGCAAGGTCCGGAGCTCCTGGGATACGCTCGTAAGGTGACCAACGCCGCCAGCGTGAAACTGGTGGTCCATAATAGTGCCGTGAGAGCCAGAGTACAGGGGAATGAAGCCGTACGGTTGGGCTGCTGACCCAGGACCATGCGGAGCCGATGTAGGGCAATCACAGCCACCGTTTCGAGGGACATAATGATGAAGCCCGAGCTAGTGAGGTGGAAGGCAAAGCAGAAGGCCTTGGACACGCCACCGCTAGTGTCTCCAGCGTCCAGAAAGAGCACCAGTGCAAACATGGGCGCGGTGACGCAGCAAATGAACAGGTCACAGAAGGACAGGTTGAGGATCATGAAGTCGAAGTTGGTGCGGAACTTGCGGAACGCCGGGTCGAAGAAGGACAAGAAGACCACCAAGTTTCCATAAGAACCGAGACAAAAGATGAGGACCAACAGGAGGGAGCAGGAGGCGAGTGTAGCCGTGTGGATTAAGGCCCAGCCGCTCACCGAAGCAGACTGGCTCTGGGAGCTGTTGAAGCCCCGAGGTTTCGCAAACTCAGCCAGGTCCAAAGGCCAGGCAGTGCTGTTCATGGTACACATGGGGATGCAAAGTGATCACAGCCTCAGAGTGTTGCCCATTTTGCCTTTAGGTCACCCAAGAGCGAACTAATACTCCCATTGTGCACATGGTTCATGGTAGACCCTCTGGATTGCTGCAAGGACACAAGGGATAAGAATATTGATTAGTAACAGACAATATGAAGCTTTGCCTATGATAATTGGAACACAATAAATTAACATAAATAAGCAAGCCTAAAGGCTTTAAAAAAAAAAAACATTCGAAGGATTCGATTTATGTTATATCACCTGGTGCACAAATTATTTGGAATTTCTTTAAAAACACAGAGCATCAGGATGACTGTTGTACCTTATATCATCCGTGCGCGCTCCTGTCATCCACAGATCTATCGATTAAGATGAATACGTGCCTGCAACAATCTGCATAGTATCTGAAGGCTTTTCTTATCCGTTAACCTCTGTTAAGAATATTACTGCAGGTGAATGTGCGCCGACTATAAAATCGTGTCAAAAATGCATCCAGCCCCCATCTTTGAAAGAACATATACAATAAATCACATGCATCGTTAAAACAAACGTCCAGTAAATATCTAATAAATCGTTCAGTCTATTCACACAGTCGCCTATAACCCTGCGGCATTCTTTCTCCACTTGCCGAAAAAAGATGATTTTCTTACCATGGATTCCTTATGTGTGCCTTTTTTACGCCGCCGCGTTTTCCACATTTGTACGAATTTCCAAAGTACATGAACGTTACAAACATCCTAGTTAGAGAAAGAGCATCGCAGCAAAAGATGAGAATGAAAAAGAGTGAATTTAATGCACAGATGGAGAGTGGGCGCGCCTCACTGGAATCATAAGCCGTGAATGGACAGCAAGCGCGTGCCCGTGAGTACAGGACGCTCACTCAGGAAGCAGTCTAATGTTGTTTGTGATTTAAATATTTTGTTATATTTATTGTTACAGTTCAGGCTATATGTGTAATTATATATATAGTGAAATAAAATACAATGGAAATGATTTTATATATATATATATATATATATATATAAAATGCTTATATAAA
>NW_015645070.1:1795139-1819141 GCF_001515625.1 Sinocyclocheilus rhinocerous | reverse complement strand
GTGTGTGTGAGTGTGTATATATATATATATATATATATATATATAATGCATTTAAATATTTATATTTATCATTTAGGAAAGTGAATGTATATTTAACATTTATATTACATCAAACTAATTGCTATATGTCGGTAGCAACATGGGAGAAGCACACAAAAGACTTTACCTGCATACTTTGTCACACTTTAATACAAACATCCCTTGACTTTTGTCAAATATTTGTAAAAGGAATATCAAGAAAAAAAGTAATCAATCAGTCAAGCATTAGCATATCATTATCATTTAGGAAAGTGAATGTATATTTAACATTTATATTACATCAAACTAATTGCTATATGTCGGTAGCAACATGGGAGAAGCACACAAAAGACTTTACCTGCATACTTTGTCACACTTTAATACAAACATCCCTTGACTTTTGTCAAATATTTGTAAAAGGAATATCAAGAAAAAAAGTAATCAATCAGTCAAGCATTAGCATATCATTACAGCATTACTGTCTTCTAGTTTACCAACCAAAGTTGAACTACACATTGGCTTATGACATGATTTTGACAGTGTGAATTATATTTAAAATGTTAAGCTTGCCAACAAACCACTGCATTAATATATGGTCTACAATTGTTGCTACTGATAGGTTCAGCAATGCTTGCTAACTGCAAGTCTCGATGACACTGTCTCCGCATTTGCTGACAGTTCCTTTAAAAAGCTTCTGACACCAGGATATGAGAACACCTGGCTTAAAGCAAAAACTACAAACACTAAACTAAATGCAAAGGTCAACTAAAATTTTCAATTGAATAAATTAATAAATAATAAACATTTATTGACTGCAAAAATACTAATAGAGAAAAAGATGCATGAAGTGCAGGAGGGAGGAGTTTAAAATCTCATGGGCTACTATTTTGTAACACCATCCATTGTGATTATACTGAATTTTTAGTTTAGTTCAGCTGTATTGGCATGACAACTGAAGAATAGCATCACCAAATGATATATTCTTACACTCTTTCATTTATGTAGGCTTGCATAACTGTTAAAGATGCACACTGTCTCTATGAGGCAGGAGGAAATGTAGTGCTACTATAAAAAAAAGAAAAAAAAGAAATGGGTACTTTTACCTCATACACATATGTAACATTTACCAACATTACATGTGTACACATTTCAAACAGATTACTGCTAAAATTGTAAAATGCTAGTATTACAATAAATGCAGTGCAGAAAACTGCTTTATATTGGGCTATAACAATCCATACTGCACTCAAACAAGCAGAAACTGAAAACTATACAAGAACATTATAGATGCAGGTCAGCGATACCTGCAATAAAGTTCCCCTTAAATATTAAGTGTATTCAAAAATAATAATAAAAAAAGAGTTTAGTAAAATATTCTAGTTATCTCATAACTAGATGATTGCATCTATTGCTACATAAACTGCGTTTTAATTTTCTGTCCTCTACAAACAATCCCAGACATTCAGAGCAAACAAAAATTCAGGTTTCAGTTAGCTTTGCCTTTTCCCTTCACCAGACAGTGACATCATTCTGAAAAACAGATAATAAGAAGAGTCTGAAGATAAAACACGAATAAGAAAACTTGTATCATATCATATATGGTATCAAAATTCATCAAGATGGATGAAATGACACCAAAAAAATGATTTAATGATGAAATAAGTCTAAAAAAAGATGTTAAATAAAAATAAAAATCAACAGTTTTACCCAATATGCGTGTTACAGTATGTATTGTGTAGTATTGTACCGTAGTATTACTATTTTTATGATGTACAGAGTTGCTGCCTACAGTATATAAATCGTTCCAAATCGGTCATTTAATTTCAATTAGGATGCTGCCTTAGAAGGCACCGTCTATGTAGGCAGCAGAAAGCAAATCATCTCACTAGGGTTCGGAAGAGAGCCTGTGTGTGTGTGTGTGTTTATAACAGACCTAAGCGTAGTAACAGGGGGAGACCAGCAGATCTGTGAGCACCAGCAGCTGGTCATCTGTGAACTTCTGCTTGTGTTCCTGCCAGTTATCATGATGAGTGCGACGGAAATCCGACAGGGTTTTCTTCACAGTCATCTAGAGAAACAACAAATATTTATTTATATAAACAATCTTGTGAGTCACTCATTCATAGTAACAGGCTCTCGGTTTAGCTAGTATTCTCAGTATTGCAGTTGCTGGTCTGCCTTTGCGATCCATACAATTGCTTCCAAATGCAGTTGCATGAGTCATGTTCAACTTCCAGAAATGTTTAAACTTTTCATCTTTGCTCAGTCAATCCCTGGCCCCCTGCAGACTGCAATCAGCTGATCATTCCCAATCAACCCCCATTCTCTCCACAGCTAACAGCAGGAAAGGAGAAAGAGCTGTACCTCTATAGGCTGTGTGTCGTTGAGGTGGGCACTCAGGTCCATGAGGATCTGGGGCATCCAGGTGGGCACATCATACGGGCTGGACAGGATGCAGGCACTCAGACCCAATACACCTGCATGCCGCCGCACCAGGTCTACACACACACAGGAAAAATGAAAGATTCAAGTAGAGTTATTTAAGGTATATAAATATATCTAGAGTGAACACAGGTAAATTCATCCGAGTGACTAAAACAGCCAAAGTTTACCTGAATTCACCCTAGATATAAAATCATTTATAAAAGCATGAGACAACAATTAACATCTGAAATCTATTTGACCAAAGTCATGATGTAAAATGAAAAACGTATGTGTGTGTATATATATATATATATATATAACTAAAATGAATTTGAAGCATAACATTGAAAGGTATGAAAAATTTTAATTCATTTTAAGATTTGCTAAAAATTACATTTAACAGTGTTTTCAAGATTAACTTTAAGCATTAGACTACAAAAGTAATTTAAATGTAAAACGTAGGAAAAATGAGCATGCACAATTAAATATCCAGTACTGGATTACATATACTATATACTGAACAACACTGATAATTTAAAAATTCTATAATATCTCTACTTAAATAATTTAAACTTTAGAACTTAAAAGCATTCAAAGATTAATCAAATGTTTCCTGAGCATTCCTGATGATTTCTGAAGGATCACGTGACAATGAAGACTGGGAAATGGCTCCTGAATATTTAGCATTGCCATCACAGAAATAAATATTTTAAAATATATTCAAATACAAAACAATTCTTTTAAATTGTAAATATATTTTACAATATTACTGTTTTACTGTATTTTTGATCAACCTTGGTGAGTGTAAGAGACTGCATTCAAAAGCATAACAAATTGCTGACCCCAGACTTAGTGTATGTACTGTATATATGTCTGTGTGATCATTACCAGCAGAAGGGATCGTGTCCACCACTGAGCCCAGCTCTCTCCTCTTGCGCTTGGGCAGACGGGTTTTGCTCAGGGCCTCAAAATGGGCCAGCATGGGTTCGTCAATGCTGAGAAAATTACACTGCAGGAATCCACTTAAAGTGGTGGCGGCCATCTCCCTCACCTAAAAACATGAAGAGAGACAGACAGAGAGAGAGAAGGAAAGAAAGATCATTACAGAAGATTGTTACAGTTCAGGCTTGTGGCCAAAGGTTCAGACAGTTTCTCTTTTCAGTTATCTAAAGCGTGGGAAGTGCAGAGCAGGGACAGACGGGGTCTTTTGTGTCACAACTTTTCCTTAAAAAAGAAGAATACAAGAAGTGTTGGAAATTTATGTAACATAGTAGAACGGTGCAATCTGCATCACAGAACAAAACACCATGTTCCAGAGCAGGACTCCAGTCAGGTTGAAATGGGCGAATAAGCAAATTTAGAGCTTATTACCATTGATGTGCTAAACAACTAGTGTGAACAACTAGTCATCTAACGGGTATGGTGGACCAGTAGTGCATAACACAACAAAATCTCCAAAACAACAAAATCTCCACAACACAAGACAGGACTAATTTCATTGTGTTGTGCTAATTTTGCGGCTTGTTTCCATTGCATTGTTCTAATTCCATTATGTTTCAGCTTGTTTCCATTGCGTTATGCTAATTTTGTTGTGTTGCGGCTTGTTTCCATTGTGTTGTGCACTACTGGTCCACCGTAAACCGGTCTCAAAGAAGCCCTGTGTAATTAGGCAAAAAATCCAGAGATATTAAAAATACACAGACAGCCATAAAAGCTGACTCAGCAATAGCAATTCTCTGTGCATGTCTATGAGAGTTTAGGACACGCATTTGTGCTGACAAAGAAACGATGGCTATTGTTTTGTAGCTTCAAACTCTTGTGATCTTGGCCTGTGTGCTCTGATCTTTAACCTTGAAACAGTCACTGTCACGTTCTGATTGGCTAGTACTAATCAACCGAATGTCTGTATCACATCACAGAGGGTCGTATCGTATGCATCATGGAATCCAGAGTGCTTTTATTTAATAGGCTGAATTAAAGGGTGTAGTTTTCTTCCACTCAACCCTATTTTTTTCCCCCTTTAGCCTCTTCTCTCTCTGTTTGCCATCCTCTCCTCTCTGAAAATTTGAACATCTATCACTATGGAAACAGAATATTGCTGCAGCTAGGAGTTGCTATGGTAACAGTAAGAGGGATCGAAGGATAGAGAGCATGTGTGTGAGAGCGAGAGAGAGAGAGAGAGAGAGAGAGAGAGAGAGAGAGAGTAAAGGAAAACAAGGGAGCGCTACATCATTGAAAAGACAGAATGGAGAAAGAGACTTTCACCACGGAGGCTTACGTAATTGGCTTTCGACACATTTAACCTTAGCGATTATACTAAAACACACACATGAATTTAGATATACTGAAGATATATAATCTTGAACAGTAATCAGGCTTAATTTAAGAGAAAAAAAAGTCTTAAACATGCAAATACCTGCACACATTATGAGAGTGAAATCATTATATGTGAATATGGCCTGTGCATTTATGTTATGCATAATAAGGGCCAACTATGTGGAATATATATATTTGTCTTCAAAAAATACATTAACTACAGAAACTTAATTTCCATAGTTTGGGGGAAAAAAACACTATGCAAGTCAATAGGGACCAACTGAAGGTGAACTATCCCTTTAATATTTTTAAAATGTAAGTTGTTAATGTGATGGCAAAGCTGAATTTCCATTATTCCAGTCTTCAGTGTCACATCTTTCAGAAATCATTCCAGTATGCTGATTTGGTTCTTGTTAAAAATCAATTAAAAAAATAGTTGTGCTGCTTAATAATTTTGTACAAACTTTGATGGATTTTATATGATTCTCTGATGAATATAAAGTTCAAAAGAACAGCATTTATTTGAAATATAAATCTTTTGTAACATTATAAATATTTTGCTGTCACTTTTAAATGTAAAAGGTAGAGTAGCACATTTTAAAAGGTCCACACTAGTGAAATGGTTTTAAAAAATTTTTTATGAACGAATGAATGAATGATGAATAAATAAATAGGTAGGTTGAGAGGTAAATGTAAAGTTAGGGTAAAAATAGGGTAAAATAATGTAATTAAATTTAAATTCTAATAAAATTAATATATAAACCATTTTAAATAAGTACAAATGTGCAATGCCAATTTATCTCACATTTTTTGTGCATGTTAACATGGTTAAAATTAGGGATGCACCGATACCACCTAGTAGACATCCTTAACTCCATTCTGCTGTCTGTTGTTGGTGTTTCTTTGTCTGAATATGGCGCTTATCACATGCTGTGTGGTATCGGCGTTTGGTATCGGGGCATTTTAACGAGTACGAGTACAGGAGCTCAGTATCGGGCCCGATACCGATACTCGATACCAGTATTGGTATCGGTGTATCCCTAGTTAAAATGCTTTGCTTCATATGAGAGAAACTTTGAAAAGTATTCCAACTGCCAAAAAAATGCCCACTCTCTCACTATGCTATCACAATGAATGAAGTCTTCATTGGTGAGTTAGTGATTCATTTTATTCCAATGCTCTGCTGATTGGCTGTCATAGTTAAAATGCTGTTCATAAAGTTCATCCATTTAATTTATGAATTTTATTTGATTGAAGAACACAAATAATTCATAATACTCAGTATAAAATGACTAGGCAAGGCTGTACTCTCATATTAGGCATGGCAGATGATTGGTTGTGCCCCATAGAAATAAAGAGCCAGAGACACCCCTAGTCCTCAGAAACTGCGAAACAAACCCTTATACATGTGCATATATCAGTGTGCAAATTTATTCACACACCTCAAGTTGTTCATCCTCCAGCAGGCTCAGTACTAGTGCTCTCACGTCACTGACGGCCTTGGCATTGCTGAGGAAGGTGAAAAGATTGTAGAAAACCATGATCTGCAGGTAGGTGAGAACGGTGTAGTGCGTGCCATGAGCTGCTCCTCGAAATCTGTAACAAACACCACCATCTGCTGGTCAGATTACACATTAAACCCTGGCATTCATACATAACTCACACTAAAAGCATATTTAGTGTCTGTGTGTGTGTGTGTGCGCATTATGGGCATTGGAAAGTCACCTCCTCAAGTGCATTGAGGACTTGTGGGATCTGCTCTGAGTACAGCAGTCCCTGGGACATGAGAGACAGACATGTCTTAGCATCTCTCTTCATCTCATCATAGCTGTCGTCATTCTCCACTGGAGCAATCTAGAAAGAGAGATAGAGACAGACTTAAAAATACAAGACTTGTAGACAGTTAACTAAATTACAGACAAAATTGGGACTCACTTTAAAGAGTAGAGGGAGGAGACGAAGCTGTTCTGGGACCACAGAAGAGAAGGAGCGTCCAGCACTGGTCATCAACCACTTCAACACTATCACAAATACAAAAATATTTTTAAAATACCACTTCTGCACACTCAAACATTCACATTCACACACAAAATACACACCAGTTTTGAGTAATTTGATGGCTTGTGTCCTCTCGTCTTGATCTCCCTCTGTGTTCTCCTCTACCACGTGGTTCTGGATCTCCTCCTCGCCCTCCGTTAAAGGCTTGAGTCTGGTCAGCACACGCTCGGTGAACTCTGCGATGCGCGGGGATGTGGTGGGCTGAGTGTGTGGCAGGTTCACGTCGATCATGAAGATGTAGGTGAGCACACTGAGAGACAGGACGTGAAAAGAGAAAGAATGAATGGCAGTTGCTGAGACCAAAGCAAACAATGACTTTGAAAAGACTGAAGGTGAAGAAAATACATATAATGTTGACTTGATTTTTGCATTCAAGTACATACCTGCCGATGCGTTCGCGTACATTCTTGTAGACCTGAGTGAGTTTGGGTTCTAGGTACTGTAGTAACCTGTGAAGCAACTCTGGAACTCTCCATTCCTGCTGAGCAAGACCTCCCTGCAGCACATACAGACGGCTGAAAAAGAGAGATGACATTGCATCCAATTGAAATCCAAACTTAGACATGAAATATAAAGAAGTCACATTCAGCATTTCCCCTTTTTAATCCATTCAGTACATTCAGCTTTCAAAAGAGGAAGTGTGTGGTAGTGATGCCATACCAGGCATCCACAAATGAGCCTCCTTCTCCTGTGACCGGAGATTCCATCAGCATCTCAAACAGCCAGTGCAGCTTTCGTGGGTCTCGGCTCTCCTGTACAACACATATATTTGTACACAGGGAATATTTTTGGGATAATATTAAAGAATATACTGTTCTAATAGAATGTACTGTTTAAGAGTTTTTGGTCCGTAAGATTTTTTCAAATGCTTTTGAAAGACATCTCTTATGCTCACCAAGGCTGCATTTATTTGATAAAAAATACAGCAAAAACATTAATACTGGTAAATATTATTTTAATTTAAAATAGAAAACAGTTATTTTAATCTACATATGGTAAAATTTATATTCATGTGATGGTAAAGCTAATTTTTCAGCAGTCAATACACCAGTCTCCAGTGTCACACGATCCTACAGAAATCATTCTAATATGCCGCCGATTTGGTGCTCAAGAAACATTTTCAGGATTCATTGATGAATAGAAAGCTCTAAAGAGTAGCATTTATTTGAAATAAAAATAAATTGTAACATTACAAATGCCTTAACTGTGACTTCAGTATTGATTTTTAACTTTAACATTCAAAAGATTGGGGTTAGTGAATGTTTATGTATATTAACTGATTTTCCCTCAGATTTCAGTCATTATAAGAATATGAGATTTAAATGTAATCCACACGGCATATGTATATAACAGTGTATGTTTTTTCTTGAAAATATTTGTGCAAAAACTTAACAATATGAGGCATACAGATCTACATCTTACTAAAAGATGAGTTTGTGCTCTAAAAAGAGTGACAAAGGTGTCCTTACGCAGGCAGTGGCGATACAGGTGCCCCAGTCCGCATACGTCTCAATGGTGATATTGGAAAGAGCTTTACGGAGGAGTAGACACAGCAGAGCCCACAGTTTTTCCACCTGTAACAAACACATACAAACTTGAACACATCATTCTGCACCAAATGGTGTGTAACAGTGATGTTGAGGACTCAAATCCTCTTAACTTTGTTGTACTGCACCTATATTTTATGCATGTATGCTAATACCTTGCTGTAGCTCCAGTGTTTGGAACCCCTGATGAGTCCAGAGATGATCTCTGCAACACAGCGCTGGGTGCTCTCATGGGAATCTGCAACCAGACGCTCCATATGAGGCTTCAGCAGAGGCAGGAAGGCATCATCAAAGTTCCGAAAAAGACCCTTGTGACAACACAAGACGATGTTTATGATGGAGTCCATTTTTGTTGATTTTTGGCTAATTGACTGGGTGTCAGACATGGAACTGGTTGTCAAACTGGTTTAAACAAGCCTGAAGACCTGGCTCAAACTTCTACAGTCTATAATCAACATTTTAATGGGTTTGAGAAACAGACTGCAGAGGCACATCTAAAGACTCTCACCTTAAAGAGGCAAAATCGTCGTGAGCTGAATTTATCTTTCCCCTTTCTGTCCTCCAGAGACAAATACTGGATGAACTGATCTATGAACTGCTGGTCTGAGAAATGATTGTATATGATCTGTTCACTCTACAACACAGAAAACAGGCATGAACAAAACAAAAACGACTGAAATAAAAAAACTGAAATGAGGTGGTACAAGTTGTTCTGAAGTGGTTGGGTTTAGATGTAATTTGGTTTGAATATTTGCGTACCTCATTCATCTCTTCTCTTGTTTTGCCCTGTTTGGGCTGTTCCTCAAGAGGGGCATAGAGCAGCAGCTTCCTAAAAAAAGAAATAACCATGAAATAAAACAAATTTTGTATTGATCGTCAATCAAATGCTAAATATACACTGTTGTCCAAAAGTTTGATTTTCAGCAACCGATACTCTAGTCTTCAGTGTCACAATCCTTTCTTATTAATAACACATAATCATTTCTTGTTAATATCAATGTTGAGAACAGTTGTGCTGCTTAACATTTTAGTGATATATATTTTGTCCAGTTTTCTTTGATGCATATAAAGTTCAAAAGACATCTTCTGTAATACTGAAAGGGTCTTCCTTTTCCTTGTGTCATTTTCTTTGCATTCCTCACACAAAGCTATTGTATGGCTTCAGAAGACATTTAATATGGTGCACAAATCATGTTTTTAAGCACTGTAAGCATGTGTACCGTGGCCATGTGGAATAGCCCCAGTGGGTTTTCTCAATGAAGCAGCATTCATTCCAGTCCTGCTGGGAGCGCGGCAACCTGCTGCTGTCATACCGCAGCCACTGGTTATCAGGCCTGTCTCCCGCCAGCAGAGAGCTTAGAGCTTTACCACCACCTACATGAAGAACAGGAAGAAATATAACACAAATCTCAGACATTCTTTGATATGTGTCCATTTACTGAGAACATATAGTCATTTATTACTGTACAGTTAGTGTTCTCACATGACTGCAGCGAGGTTTTGAGCTCAGATATGTCGTAGGGATTCACTGCCACTTTCTTGTGAGGTCTCTTGAGCTGCTTTAGAATGCCACTCACTGCTGATATCGCACCCTGAAAAATAAATAGCAGACGCCAGAATGAAGTGTCTTTTTGTGTAGCTTTCCTTACACACATATGTTTATAGGTATAATTGTGACAGAATGCACACACAAACACACATTGCGAACTAAGAGCGAGTCGTGGTTCAGGCTCTCAACGAAAAAGAGGACTGCAGAGGAAGGCAAGGGGTGGTCATCTCTCAGCATCAGAGAGAGGAAGCCGATAGTTATCTGCTCAAACTTCCAGGGCCTGCCAAATAAACAAGCATATGACCAATGAATTTCCATTACTTTACCATCCAGACATTTGCTGTGCAGTCTAACCAGACACAATGAGTAGACATACAAGTTTCGGTCGTAAAGCCTGTCCAAAAGATCCACCACTAGCTTCTCATACTTCCTGTTAGGATTGATAAAAAAAACAACAACTACATTTTTGTGTATATCCACTGCTTAATGGGATATAAATTGGAAAGCATATTTGTATGTAGTTTATTTTTTGTATTTACTTACTGCACTGAGTCTTTGTTTTTCTGTTCCTGTCTCTTTCTTCCCTCCAGTTCCTCCTGTTCAGAGGCGGCACATGGAGTCGGTTCTGGGTTACTGGATTTCATCATTTTTAGAGCAACCTCCACACAGCTCTCCGGGATCTGAATATGAAACAAAAAAGAACAGTGTAAAGACAAATGTCACAATACAAATACCTTTACTTTTGTTATTGCTGCAGTTAGCATAGAAAGAAAAAGATGACGCTGATGTGTGATGTCAACAAACACATTAGCAAAAATCATTTTCACTTTATATTATCATGTTAATACTTTAAATTATGAACGAAGGCTTTCGGTTTACTTAAAGCTGAAGTGTGTCATTTCTTCTGACGTTTAGTAGATGTTTCTCCCTCATTTAGGCTACTATTTGCTGAACTCACAGAAAAGTCAATTCCGATGGTCTCGTACTGGCGGTGGATTTTGTCAGCCAGATCATCAAAGAGCCGGACGACTGAAGACTTCTCTAGAGACATTGAGGGGCTCATACCAGAACGCAAAATGGCAGGCCATGTGAGAGCAATGCAGTCCCAGTACTGCAGGTTAGCAAGACAGATCCCAGAGTGGTTCCCTAACAGACAGTACAAGGCACCCTGGAGAAGAGTAAAAAAGACATAGACAACATATGATCCTACTCAATTTTCAAAAGCTTGTCATATGTCATGTCATATGTCAGAATGATCAATAGAAAGAGAAAGATTCTTAGTTTCTTTCAGTGTATATTTATCCCGAACTGTGTAAGACCTACTTTGAATTGCTGCTGGGTGACGTCAGTGCGGTCTGGGTCCAGATACTCCAGCACCGCAGGGATGACGTCTCTGCAGCATAAGCTGTAGGTTCCCAGTGCTGTGAACAGCACGTTCTGAGCTTTACTCCTCACCTGAGGTAAAATATGGACTGTTAATGATGTATTCGTTGCTTTTGTGTGTGAATACATATGTATGTTTGTGTATATGGCCTTGCCATACCTGACTGTACCTGCTGGTGGACAGTCTAAGCAGGTCATTTATCAAGTCCTGATGAACACTCCTGTAGCAACATCCCTCCTTGGTCAGATTTCTTAACTGAAACACACAGGCACAAAACACACTCAAAACGACTGTAATCATAACAAAACATGCCGAAGAGCCCCAAAATATGCATTCTCGTTTTATGATTATGATCCCTAACCCTAACCCATCTCATGAAAACCTGTTCAGGTCAATAATTTTACCCTAAAATCAAAATAATTTTAGAGAAATATTTTTTCAATAGCTTTCATGACACATTCCACACAGTCTTAATTTTCTTTATGCAATTTATTATAGGATATATATGGAAGCCCGTTTCCACTGAATAAAAAATAAAAAAAGGTTATTTTGCGAGTTATAAAGTCAGAATTGCGTGATAGCCAATAAACTCACAATTGCGAGTTAAAGTCCAATTTTGAGGGGGGGGGGGAAGACTGATATGTTCTCAGAATTGCGACTATGTCTCGCAATTGTGAGTTTATATCACGCAATTCTGACTTTTTAACTCGCAGTTTATATCACGCAATTATGAGAAAAAAAAGTCAGAATTGTGAGATATAAAGTCGCAATTACCTTTTTTATTTTTTATTCAGTGGCGGAAACGGCTTCCATAGATATATTATTAGAATGCAGTAATAAATAAATCAATAAAATAAAAAATATGTCTGACAGGTTTTGTGAGATTCACCCAAATGCTCTTACCTCATGTTGCAACATGACTCTGTCTATGAGTAGAGCTCTAATGTGCTGTTTACTGCCATGAAGCTGGAGAGAAGAGAGAGTGTCAGTCAACTACATGTCAAATAAAGAGATTGGTAACAGATATTAAATGTGTGTCTAACCTTGTTCTCCATGGACTTCTTAATGAGACTGAAACTTTTCCAACGTGAGTCAAACTCATGTTTGTGTGAGCCTTTAAAGTGGAGCAGGTCGTTGATGATCTATAAAGAAAAAACACCATTCGTCTGTCATACCACCTGCTTATCACCAATACAATACTGTAAAAATCACGAGCATAAACCTGACAGACAAAAACCTGACAGTGTTGCAGTTCACCTTTATAATTGAGAAGAGGGATTTGATGTCATCCTCTGAGTGCTCTAGAGTGTGGTCTGTATGGATAAACATCATAGAGTTGAGAGACAGATCTACGGATGTTACAAAAAAATCTGTTGTATTAAAATGTAAAGTTTAAATCTAGAACAGGACTCAGTATGTTAGAGTAACTTACGTAGTAGAGGTCTAATCACCTTACAGATGTCCTCTCTGTAGTTCTCTCTAGACAGGTCTGCCACATAATCAATAATAAGCAAGCAACTAATTAATTAATCCGTATAGCTCCAGCACTGGTTTTAAACACAAGAAGGAAATGTTCACTCACCATAGTCTACTCCAGTGTAAACGTTTGTCTCGCATAGCTGAATCATACTGTTTATCCTGAAGTGAGAGGCATTGCAAGGTTACAATATTACTAAATTAATATGTTTAAAATAAAGCGCTTTATGTAACTGCACTATATTGTGCGTATGTGTCACACTCACTTCTCCGGCACAGGTTCTCCATTCAGTGGAGGCAGAAGGCTGCTTGCTCCCAGAAGGCAGTTATGAACAATGGACAGACTCTGTAGAACATCATCCCTAAAGAGACACAAAACTCATTAGCAAATTAATCTTTATCTCATCTCTTTTTCTGGAATGTACTTTTTTGTATTAATGCATTAATTAAAATTTGTCCATCTATGAAAGAAACAAAAAGATCTCTAAAGAGCTTAAATCAATCTTAAATCATAGTGTCTGATTTATCTCTTAATCAGGGATACATGAACATGTACCACAGGGGCCGGATACATTTAAAAACATTTGGATTTTTGCTCATATGAAACTGAAACTTAAATAAAAATATGAAAAATATAAAGTATTAAATAAATTACACAATTAATCTTTTGTTATAAACACAAACACATTCAGTCCTTTTAAAAAAAATTCAGTATAGTATGAACACATTTCTGGTTTGATGTTGATGAAGGGGAACGTACTGATGGGACTGTGGGGGTACGAATGAGTTCAAACAGATAACATGTTACCGTATCCTGTGGCTGACCTGCTGATGTCCTGTTCTCCCTGTGTGTGTTTCTGCAGATGCTGGAGTTCAGGTTTTAACAACAGATCCAGCAAATAAAAAACAAACTCTTTCTCTTCTGTGCTGGGCACGTGCCACTGGATGCCCAGGTTCAACAGGTCTCCAGGCAGACCCCAGTCCTGATCCAGAGAGGAGACAGAGACAACTAGTGCAACATCAGCCTCAATAACATAGTTTTTTTTTCTCCAACAAAAACATAAAAAAAAAAAGCAATAGTGACCAATGTTTTGTGCAATTAAGTATACTGATGATAACTGGTGTAATGTCTAAAATCATCCTTATCTTTTCTTGATCCACTTTTCTTTAAGACCTTAAGAAAAAAACATTACAAAGAAGTTTCATGGATTTGTTTTCATAAATTTAGAAAAAGAGGGGAGTAGTTTAGATTTTCTGAGAATGCTGAGGAGGAGTCAAGTTCAAATGAACCATGTAACAATACGTCAGTCAGAGAGGAAGAGTGACGTCTGTTTGTCTAAGAAAAGGTGCTCAGGTTAACCAATGCTAGATGGTGACGGAGCTCCACTAATCCATTCATTTACTCAATCATCTCATCTCTTCCTCTTTAGAGACATTTGATGGGATAAAATACAAGTAAAGCCAATTCACAGGAGCAAGCACAAATATCCTAGTGGGAACTTCCCATTCACACTGCTGTTGTGAATTTAAACATTTTGGAATTTTTTTATTATATTTTCAGACTTGTTTGTACATTTTTTATTACTATACTTTAACACTGATCATATTGTATTATTCATATAATATTAGTATTTACTCATTTATATCCACTAATTAATATCAACCCTAAAATGCAACATTTGTCACTTTGTAATAGAAACAATTAACCCATAGAAATTCATTTAAATTGGGAGTAGTGGAGTTTTTTTTTTTTTTTTGCTTAAATATGGTTCTAAATTTTTTTTCTCCAGAGAAAAATCATCTCCAGAGTTTCAGAAGAGATCTCAACGATATCTCCGAGTTTAGATTTACCAAGATACCAAAGTCATAATTTCACCTGAACACAGGCATTTCTCATCAAAGTACAAAACTAACTGGTCAAAGTTAGGCTTTTCACATCAGACAGCTCTGTACTGTACTGTATGTTAACAATTGTTTTCAAATGGACTCTTGGATACTCTGTGGATTCTTCAGGATTATGGCATCATATTTCAGATTTATTTTAAGCAGAGCTGAGCCTTGTGTCACTATGAGAGGGTTAGTGGCAAAATCGGGCACCTCATTTTCCACTTGAGGCTGACCTTAATTGGAAGGTATGTGTCAGTGTGCTGCTGGACCCCTCCGGACATGCTGCAGTACTCTCTGGGATAGATGAGGGACATGGAGCGCAGGATGTGATAGAGCAGCTTACAGGCCAGATTGTAGCCCTGCTTACATTTCAGGTGCAGAGTTAACTGAAGAATCTGCACCAGCTGAGACCTGTAGAGTAACAGTTGATCACCATCCACACGGGTCACCTACAGCCAGAGACACAAGGACTGTTATTTTATAAATATCTAGATACATTTATAGTAACAGGATTCCAGTTAGAAATAGATTTGTAGTTATAGATTCTAAAGTCAAGTTTTAGATTTCAAGAGTTCTAAATATATTTTTTTGATTTATAAACTTTTATTTCTTCAATTACAGGTGTATACTACCACTCAAAAATTTGGGGCCAAAAAGAATTTTTGAAGCGATCCTGAAAAACTTTTTTTTTTGGTTTCACAAAATTATCAAGCAGCACAACTGTTTTTAACATTGATAATAAAAAGAAATGTTTCCTGAGCACAAACTCAGCATATTATAATGATTTCTGAAGGATCATGTGACACTAAAGACTTAAGAGTTGCTAAAAAATTCATCTTTGCAATCACAGAAATAAATTACTTTACTGTTTTACTCTATTTTTAATCAAATAAATGTAGGCTTGATGAGCATAGGAGAACTCTTTTAAAAACATTACAAATTCTTAATAAACCCCAAAAAATATACATGTGTAAAGTTGAAATTCCACAGTTCTACATTTACATTTCTATATTTCTAGAGTTTGATTTACATTTCAAAAGTTCTATATTTATAGATAGATATTTTCACTTATAGATCGCTAGATTAAGATTTTTGCATTTCCAAAGATATTGATTTCCAGAAACACATTTCTAGAGCAAGCTAGCTAGATATCTACACATTGTAGAATCCAGTGCTGACCTCCGACAACAGCTGGAGGTTCCACATCAGCTCTTTATCCAGCTCCTCTTCATTTAATTCCTCTTCATCTGAGAACACATGGTATGTTAACAGGAAACTCACAACACATGTAGCAATACATATACTACCATTGACACATTACATGCAGGTGGAACTTACAGGTTGAGATTTGTAATATGGCATTACAGCAGTGGGGCAAAAAGAGTTTCAGAGCCTCTGCCGGGTGACACTAAAAGGAGAATAATCATTTAAACTGGTCAGCCAAACGTTTTGAGAAACACTATCAGCTGTGGGAGTCAATGGCTCAGGACACCGACCTTGGTTGCAGCTCGGCACATGTTCGCTACCGTCCGTCCAGCCACGTGAGTCTCAAAAATGTTTGTCGTGGCAAAGTTAAAGACTTTTTCCAGAGCCACCTATAAAAATAAAGGAAATATGTTCAAATATCATCACATAGTTAAAGCACTATGGAAATACACTTCCGTTCAAAAGTTTAGGGTCTGTAAGATTTTCATTTTTGAAAGCAATCATTACTTTTATTCAGCAAGGATGCATTACTTTGTTCAAAAGTGACAATGAAGACATTTAGAATGTTAAAAACTATTTCCATTTCAAATAAATGCAGTTTTTTTTAACTTTCCATTCACTAAAGCGACTAGAAAAATATGCATCATGGATCATGTGACACTGCAGACTGGCGTAATGCTGCTGAAAACTCAGTTTTGCCATCACAGAGAATAAATTAAACAATTAAATAAATAATATTTCACAATATTACCGTTTTTACTGTATTTTTCATCATAGAAAAAATACAGCATTGGTTAGCATAAGACATTTGGTGAGAAAAACATTTAAGAAAATCTTACCGACCCCAAACTTTTGAGCGGTAGTATATGTTATGACTAGGTTTAACTCCATGGGTACAGAGAGTGTGTTTATAATGACCTGGAATATTTCCATAGAGCATTGCGTGAGGATAGTGCTGAATGTGGAGGACAGGCCCAGCTCCACCAGACTCTCCAGATGAGTCATTTTCTCTGTCTCCATCTCCTCCCGGGTTTGTTCCAGTGTACTCGTGTCAATCAGTGCAAAACACCTAAATACACAAACATGAGAGGGAGAATGAGGATACAGAAAGAAATACACATGTACAGTATTCAGAGACAGTTCTGTACCTATCAATAAACTGAAGAACAAAGTCCTCAAACTCTGCTGAGGCTGAACACAACACTTTTTCCACCTGCACAAAAACATAGAATGAGAAAATTGCACATGAATTATGACAGTAAAAAGATCCTAATGACAGGAGGATGTTTCACCTGTGTGAGGTCATTTCTTGTCTGAACAGCAGCTGAACAGTCCACCAATGGCACAAGAGTAACAAAAGTCGCTAAAAATTGGAATGTTATCTGTAAAAAGGAGAGGCAGCATGTGTGTGGGGCCCTCTGGAAACCTCTGGCCCCCGGCCACCAGGCTCCGCGCCACACCGATCATACAGCTTAGAGTGGCGGTCAGCTGGTGAGGCTCAGTGAGGGTCTCCATGGCAGGATATGTCCTTAAATGAGATGAAGAACAGGAGAAAAGAGTCCCGAAAATGCTTTTATGTGATAATGTCAAGCCCATCATCAATTTACTGTCTCATTTCTAAACTAACAAGGGTTTGTTAACAAGCTGAATTCTACAAAACATCTATGAAATTATTGTACTCTTAAAAATGTTCACTCAAAATATATTAGATTGTACATAAACAAACACACACACACACACACACACGCACGCACTTACTTCTCCAGCAATGGAGGAATGACTAGATCAGGTCTGAGCAGGGCAAGGTTTTGCAGGGCCTGGGCAGCATCCAGGCTGCCAGTTTTGCTAAACATCGCCAGCAGGACGGGCTGCTTCATACTTTCCACAAAGTCTGTGATGTCCTGCTCACTGAGAAGGTGGCTCTCGGGAACAGGAGTCAGCCACGTTGGCGTCCGGTAACGTTCTCGATGCAGACGTTTCACAACACTGGCAGGTAATCGCTGAACGAGCTTCATGAGTTTCATCTAGGGATGGATGGATGGAGCAACACAAAACATTTTTATAAATAAAGAAATGAAAATAAAATATAATATTTTTTACATTATTTGAGTTTTCCCATTATTAGGTAGTGCAATGAAGAGGAGAAGGAATCATTAGGGAGAAAAGGGGGAAATGGACTTGAAATGGAGCTCTGACCATAATGATATTATTACAACTGTGAAACAGACTGAATGAACAAACTTAAGACCCATCCAGCACACACATCTGTAATGGGTCTGTAATTATGAGATTTATTTAGACAAATGTGTCATTGAAGCCCAAATAAATAAAGCAAACATGGATTAAATGTAATGTTAGTTCTACTGAGCTTTTAATGTCAAAATTGCACTACAGCTGCCATTTGATCAAAGGGATGAATATTAACTTCGACTTCTGATTCCCATCTCATTGAGTGTGCATGCCGACATATTCTTTCCTGCAATAAAACATTTTGTACCCTATGATGCTCATCGCAAACCATACAATTCATCTGCATCAAAGGAAGAATACTTTCTGTAAGCTTCTGAAAACAAATCAGATGTTCCACAGAATGCACACATCTCATCAACAGCTCAAAGGGAAAGACAAAGTAATATCGCAACAATGTGGTGACAATAAAAGGACAAAGCTTTTACAGGGTTTACTGTGACATTTGAAACTGAGAACTAGATGCCTCTCTCAGTCAAAGCAAACATGCATCCCTGGAAAGATAAACTGTCCTGTGGTCTATGAGGAGATGTTTCTAGAAAAAGAATGGCATGCATTGTTGATAGCAGCAGTGTTTCAAACGGACACAGTTGCAAGCTCTTAAAAAGCATTCTGGGAGACAGATTAGCAGCCTAAAGGCCTTGTTAATTTCGCAGTTCATTTTTTTGTTAATTAAATGGCTTATTTTAATACAATAACTTATTTGTTAATCTTTACAAATTATATATGATTTATGCTTTATATATTATTTAGCATTTTATATAATATTTATTTCTACTAAATTTTGGAATCAGAAATTTCCACCAGTAACTCACCAGCCAGCGGCCGAGGTTAGAAGGGTGGAAAAACGAGGCGATACTGTTGAAAAGGCCACTGAGCTGGGTCTGGGTCTGCTTGCTGGGCCCTCCCTAAAATACATTATTAAATATAAAGTAAATGCATTACATCATATCCTGATGGTTTTGATAACTTGATGGCATTTCAATAGCAATTAAAAGCATATGTGCTTCATTTTACCAGCAAAGCAGAAACAATGCAAGTTCATTTCTATGACAACAATCCATTATCTAGTAGTTATTCTAGTTTGTATGAATGACTTTCAAATTATATATTTAAAAAAAATAACATATCATGGTTGTTCTATATCTGACATGATGCATTCTGCATTTCAGGTTAAATGCGCCACCATTTGAAGCTTGTGGTCAGTATGACCTTTTTAAAAGAAATGAATGCTGAAAATGGTTTGAAATTCAGCTCTGACAACAAAGAATAAATTACATTTTAAAATATATTAAAATGGAAAACATTGACATTACTGTTTTTAGTCTATTCAGGGTTCCCACTCTTTTATGATTTTTGGTGTGCCGGCATAACAACAACAATGCGCTACATGTTTCTTTTCCCCTCATTTTTTTTTTCTAATTGAAGGAAATCCGTCGTAGCAACGGAAAACTTTAATCCCTGCATAAACAAAATTTATTTCAAATTTAATTCAAGCACTTTCAAGGACCTATGTTTGTTTTCAAGTACTTTCCAGGCCTTGAATCCATATGTCTGAAATTCAAGTACTTTCAAGTACTTTCAAGAAGCGTGGGAACCCTGTCTATTTGTGATCAAACAAATGCAGCTTTGGTGAACACATGCGACTTCTCTTTCATTAAAAATTTTATTGACTCCAATTTCCAGACTAATAGGATGGATTGTGCAAGTGAAAGCAGACTGAAAGTGTGTCGTAAATTTCAGGCAGTGCTCACTTAAAGCCCTTATCATGCAGCTCTGGAGGGAGAGTGGTGGGCAGGAAGAGCTCAAAATATCCCATCGCCTTCTGCATGGTCACATCAAATGGGCACATCAGAGGCCTCCACTCTTCCAGCATCTCCTGTGTGGCTGATTCTGGGAAATATCTGCACGCATTCATACAAAGACACACAGAGAATGATTTTGTGAAGCGCTGTTGCTGATATCTGACCTCAAGCATTATGCACAGATATGACAACACTAAAACTTTGTGATGTGCCATTTAAATGTCATGGTAAACTGTATGCAGCACAAGTAAACTCTTATTAACTGGATAACTGGTTAAAGTGCTTTAGTTAAAGGATTACAGTCTGCCGGTCTAAGCCACATCAGGAATCCTGACATACACCATGCGGCACTTCCTGTCGACCATTTACTGTCCTGTCCATGAGCATCCTGCAAACAGTGCGTTGTCTGTACAAAGGCATGGACTTCTCTGACCATTGACATGATAACCTTTTCTGTAATCCTACTGTAGATAAGCTGAGAGTAACTTTGAACATGCAGCTTCACCTCACCCTAAATAACTTCCATAGAGTCTCTTCTGTGTTCAGGTGGAAACAAGGCAAGCATACATTTTTCTCTTTCTATTTCAGTTAAAATGTCATAAAAAGATAATTATTAAACAGTTTTATCCCAGTTGTATGGATATGATGTCCTTGTTGACCTCCTGCTGAAAAAGGGATATCACTGATCCTAGCAGAGTCAGGAAACTCCCACAAAGCCACATTAAAAGAGCATTAAACAGGATTAACATCCTAGGGACAAACTGAGGAACTATTAGGGCACAGTTTATATGTACACTACCTGTCAAATATGAGTAGTAGTAATCAAAAACTCCCACTCATCCACAAAGCTAATTTTAAACATTTAAGATTTTTTTAAGATAATTGAAAATATACATATTTAGTCAAGTGTGTCCAAACTTTTTACTGATAGTGTAACTTTGATTAACCTGCTTGAAAAATAAAGCAGACAACCCTTGCACAAAGCATACTCACATATGTAATGAAATCTATAAATTTACATGTTTTTTTTATTTATTTTTTTACATTTGACATGTTTTAATTCTTTACTGTCACTTGTGATCAATTTACTACATCATTGCAAAATAAAATATTAATGTTTAAAAATATCTTATTGACCTTAAACCTTTGATTAGTAGTGTATGTCAGGAATAAGGAAAAGAAGATATGCAAGTAAGTACTTACGGTCTGCAGTTCTTGATTAAAGCCTTCAGAACTGCTTCCACTGAGCTGCAATCTACATATAATATTAATTGTATTTTATAATTATTATCATTATTATTATTTCCTTACACAGATTTCAGAACCTCTAAATTACATAAATGGTCAGCATTATGCTGTTACAAAAAAATTGTAAAAAGCAGCAGCTTTGGCAGTAAAAGAGATCTAGTTACTTAAAATTTTTTAATGTTTGGTATTGTCTATTATTTAAGTAATACAGGATAGAAAATACCTAAAAGTATACCAAAGACATAAAATGCATATTAGCAGCAAAGTTAGACAAGGATTCATTTTTGCATAAGGAGTATTTCAACAGAAACTACAATTTCAAAAAGTCAAATATGCCAACAGCTCAAAAATCACCTAATCATCTAATGAAATAAATTTTTATTAAACCAAAGAACATCAGTTTCTTTGATGTGTATAGTATGAGATTGAGAAAATAAATTGATAATCAACAAGGAACAAAAAGGCAAACGGACATTGCTGTTGTGCATCAGCAGTGCCTAATAAACCAAAATATCATGCATCCACAGCAACAAATTAAAGTCAAATAAAGTCAAACACCACTGAGACAAATAAAATCCAGTGAAACATTTAAAAATTATTGAGTGCACTTTAAAATATTAACATAGAGTAACATGGTCCTTACCACCTCTGAGCAAGTTGAACAATTATGTGCTTAGAGGAAGAGCGTGGCCGCAGAGAACTGAACATGAGAGGAGAAAAAAGACAGGCTCACTCAGCACTTCCTGTGTACTATTCTCAACATCAGCACCAGTTCTAAGATGTGTGCAGATTCCCAGAATTAGGAGTGACAAAATATGTCTAGTCTTGAAATTTCTTCAAAATAAGAAGCTGGGATGGAAGTTATGAGGGTAACTATATGATTTATAACCTGTTTTATTGAGTAGATATGCAAAATGGATCGCTTTAGAAAGTGTTTTTTAAAATGTATTTTTAAAATATTGTTGAGAAAAATCGACTTTTTATAATGTTTCTGATGGGATATGGATGTACCTGGGAAACCAGTTCAGGCCGAGGTGCTCTGTCTTTGAGTACAGGATCCTGTCCTGCAACTCATAAAGTGGTCGCCATGGCAATTCTAAGTCCTCTCTTGAAAGCAGTTCCTTCTTCCTGTAAGAAAAAATAATTTAAATGAGATGATTTTCTTCACACGGTTTGTTTTTGTCATAGGTGTGGGTGGATATTCAAATCATGAGCTGTTCTGTCACTCTGCAATTACAAATTAGCAATACAAAAGAGATAATGTGCAGTCATAACTGCATTGCTGTGATGTGAAGAACCAATTATTACATGGTTACATAAACAAATTTTAATATTTTAATTATTGTATTATCTTAATTGTAGACTAGATTCTCCTAAAAAAAGTTAATTACAGTTAATGCAGAAAACAATTGACCAAAAAACTAAAATAATGGTACAATTATATTATAATATTAATTTATATATCATTATTAATCTGCAATGCAAGTTACTTTTTCTAGAAACTATCTAAAATGACTAGCTTCAGTGTATGATTTTGTATATTTGTTAGGGACTTCTAAGCCTCTAGTCATCTGTCAAAATTTCACAAACATAAATAAAATAATATGTATACAAACAAACACACACACATATATATATTTTAATCTTTTTGGCAGGGCTAAAGAGTTTGCAAACTACTACAGAAATACCCTACACTAGTGACATCATCTTTGTGCTTCCAGTGTTGATGTCATCATTATGGGACTAAATGAAGGGCATGTAGGAAGTCCATCTTACTTCAGCAGGGTGATGAGGAGACGGGCGAAGCACTGCATCATACTGATCTCCAGTTTGGGGATGGTGACCAGCTCATACAGCAGCTTGACAAAGTGCACATGGTCCTCTATGCTGAACTTCCTTCCATACAGTCGCATATATCTGAAGGACACAAACTCAGTGTTTTTTTTAGTATTAAAATGTTTTAAAACATTATTTAAACTATATTGTGTCTCCATCTGATATTAACAGTTAGGATGGCGAGTTGTATGGTATGAAATAGATTGGCAGTTGCCAATTCTAGAACTGACAGTGTTATAGTTCAGACCCCGTGCATGTTTACTGTTTACAGATGAGTATTGCATCTCATAGTCACACGTAGTCTGACATCAGTGACTGTTTGTGCTTGTTGTGCTCTCAAAATAGCATTGAGGGGCGAAAACATAACCAAGTCATTTTGCAATCGCTGACAAAATATTTGGCTTGTTAAACACCAGTTAATTGCTTACTTTCACTGCAATGAAGACTCAAACCAATAACTGAATCTCAGTAAAAAATTTGTATCAAAATATAATGTTGCCAACTTGTATATGTCAACATTGGATAAAAAACTCGAGGTAATAGGGATTTTATACGCGGTAAAAATACACACGTACTCTTTAAAGCGTTCCAACTGGATTTGTTTGAATGACGCAAGTGAAACTAAATTAGTGACTACGCATGCGCAACACCAGTCAGCGCGCACTCTCGATTAGCGCTCTATTTAAAACGCACTGGAGATATTTTTTACCGTAGTCTTTATCCTCCTAAATACAAAGGGGTCATTCGGTGTTCCTGTGCCTCTAAATAGAGCTGCCTAGGAACATCACATTTCCTGTTTATGATATTAGGATTAAGGGAATGTATTCATGATTAACAATCATAGGCATTCTAGGAACAACCCCATAATTTAATTTCGTTGGCAGACGAAACTATCCGAATGAGTCCTGTATAATGTTTGATGAGTTAATGCCTCTTAAATACTTACGTGGAAAGTTTCCTCGTCCAAAACAAGACACCTGGCCATATCTCTCTAAGTTGGA
>NW_015645070.1:1778471-1794907 GCF_001515625.1 Sinocyclocheilus rhinocerous | reverse complement strand
ATATATAAGTATTCTTATTATTATTAATTAGTGTTAATAAAATAAAACATTATTAATATAAGTAGGCTATATTGTTATTTTAAGTATTATATTCTATATATTTTTATATTCTATTAAAATAAAATCTATATATTGTATTTTCCATTACAATTTTTTTTAGTAACACATTAAGCTATTTAATGTCGTAACAGAGAATACTTTCCAGTAGAGGTCGCCATTGTACAGATGATATAATTGCTTCTGTAACATTCAGCTAATTTAATACTTATTTCGCTTGTGAGTTGTACATGAGTGCAGTTTTGCTTTATTCATCTATCTGCAACCACTGCTGTTCTTTATTCAGTGTCCTCTAATTCTCTGAACTAGTGTGCTATAGTTCAGAGAATTGGTATAGTCCACCCAAAAATTTAAATTCTGTCATAATTTACTCACTGTCCGTTTGTCTGTTCTTCAGACAGTGGATTGATTCAGCTTGAATTATAAAGTGAACCAACCATATATCGTCAACCATTAGCGATAAGAGTATAAAAGATATTTAATGCTTACATGGCAACAGCAAACAGTGGGGGAACTCTGAAAATTGTGTCTAGCAGCAGGCCGTATATAAAACTGTGGTTTAGGCACAGTGGGAGGTCTGGCTTCTGTGCTGTAAAGGCACACACCCTCAGCAGTTGGAGAACCATTAAGTTCTGGAAAAACTAGGGATTTGGCATGCCACACCTTTGGATTATTAATTTATGAACATCTATGGAGTTCTGTTCTTTCCACAGAGCATGACCTGCTATTCATTGATTCATTATTAGAATTATAACTGGGCTGTACTCATTGTGAACCTGATAAATGTCAACGGGTGAGTGGAGTCAGTACAAGACATTTTTGCACCCTGAGCCCATGTACAAACCTGAATGTCAGAGATAAACTCTTACGCTTTATGTTACCGAGAAGCTACGGCAGAGCTTTCAGCTGTTAACTCAAGCAGTCACGAGTGTCTGTGTCATAAAGGTGCTGGTTTATGTTAGGAGCTCAAAGCCTTTTTACTTGCCTTCCAGGATACTGAACTTCCAACCTGGTCTAATGGAAACTACTTACTGTTTTCACATTCACATGCGATTCTCCAGAACACCAAACACCCTTGCCATTCCGACCATTGCTGTTTGGGCAGCTCTTTGAACCCTGCAACCAGACAAGCAAATATTTCTGAAGGTAAACTGAAACTCAACCAGCAATGTCAAGCATGAACACAATATTTACCCATCCTGTTGTAAGTCATAATGAAATGCCCTTTTTCTGTAACGACATAACTGAAGAACTTGGCTGACATTATATCAAGATGGTTTCTATGGCTTAAGAAAAAAAGTGGAAATTATACTTCAATGGTAGCACAAGTAGTTTTTTTTTTCTGCAAATCAGCACAGGCCTATATCTTAACTTTTCATACACCTCCATCGCAATGCAGACATGCGCCAAGGGGGAGCAGAAGTGTGAATATATCATCTGACAGCTGTATTTAATGACAGCCATAAAAGAGAGAGTGCAGGCTTACAAAACAGATCCAGAGCCAATAAGACATTGGCTGTGGAAAATTAATCACAGCTATAATTGGCTATCAGACACAACCACCCATCACATATTTGTATGCAAATAATAGCTTATATAAAGCATGTAAGGGCCAGTTTAGCTCTGTGTCGACATGCAGCTCATCCAGTTGGGGTTTATTTTCCAATAACTGCCATAGCTAATTACCCCACTTAATACTTGGCTATTTGCCAAACAAGCACACAGAAAATCTATTATTTACTAGGGTAAAATGTACTTATTTTGTCTTCTCAGAAACATGCATCTGTAGATTCTGAAGGGCAGTACTAAATGAAAGAATATGATATTTTAACAAAATGAGGCAGAACTACACATCATCATCCTGTTCAAAAAGTTTACACCCCCTTGTTTCATTCTTAAGCATCAGTGAATGTTTTCACCATCTTTAATAGTTGTGTATGAGTTCATTAGTTGTTCTTAATGTGAAAAGATTAATCTCAAAATCATTCAGTCACTGTTGTAAAGGGTTGAATATGCTGGAAAACCAAATGTGCAGGACCTGAAGAATTGTTCTGAAGAACAATTGACAGTTTAACTGGTACTCATGAAATTCTTTACAGAACAAAAAACAGTTGTGGATCATCCTGGTAACGACAACAAGGTAAAGTTCACTTACTTTCCCCACAACCCTGTGAATGAGTGCGTTTACATTCACGTTCTACCCTATTATGCTTTTGATCTAACGTATTATGGTCATGTATATTTTTACCTGTATATTACCTTAGGCCCCGTCCACACGGAGACGCGTTTAGCTGTATACGCATACATTTTGTATCGTATAGGCGTTTCGTCCAGACGGATCCGGCGTTTTGGGAGAGTGAAACCGATATTTTTTTAAACCGGGACCCGGAGTGGATAAATCTGAAAACGCCGCCCTTGCGTTTTCGTGTGGACAGCGAATCCATAGCTGTTTCTCATTTAGAAGGCTGCGCCCTCCGGAGGTCGAATCCTTCTAAATGAGACACAGCTTATATATTTTCTGAAACGATGACGTCTTCAGCCCACGTCTCGCCCCTAGTCAGACACCGCTACGTCACGTAACAGCAACAAAAACATAAACAAACACTGAACGATTGTCTTTTTATTAACTAACATTAACACAGATTAATAAATGTATTGTTCCATGTTTGTTTGTATACCGCGCGCAAGGTTTCTGCGCATAGTCCGAGTCTTCTTCTCCGGTTTTAGTGTATATCTGTGGCAGAATTACAGCGCCACATGCTGGTCTGGCATGTATACTACATCGTTTTGTGTCGGTTTCGTGTGGACGCAGATATTTCTTGAGATGAGGTGAAAAAAAAGATCGGATAGGGAAAGCTCTGGCTTCGTGTGGACGTAGCCTAATGTTCCAAACAGTCCATTGCAATGTACAAAATAACCGTCATAGTAACAAGACGAACATTGCAACAATATAATGGCAATATAATATTATCTCTGAAGACGTCTGCAACTGATAACCGATACGCAAAAAGGCGGCAGTACTATATTTGTGAAAAATATGAGAGGGAGCGTGTGATGTGATACGAAAGACATGTGATGTATTTTTCCATAGACAACAATTAATATATATTATGAATATCATAATATTAGAATCTGACATCTGCTATTGACCAATCAGAATGAAGGATTGCAGATAGCCTACCATACGATATTCTTTATGACTTGTGGATTGCTATTAAATTAGTTGTTTTTGCCATGTTATTGTGCAGAGTGCAGTATAATTTATTCAGGATTTTCATCTAGCTGTATCTGTTGCCTTGCAGAAACTTGTAATCATTTCATTGTTTTTGTTTCCATGCTAAACTGCATGGCTCTGATAAGTTATGTGCCTGTGGTGCTCGGCCACTTGTTAACATTTATTTGGTTGACAGCACTTGCTAACTTTAACGTCAGTCACTGAGAAAATTCACAGTCAGGCCAAATTTAAGAAGAATTTACCTTAATGTTTACCAAATGAAGCCCAGGTGTGGATTATTGCTCATAGAAAGCAACATTTGGTGCAGGTCTTCCACTGTATTTGACTGTATGTAGTGCTAAACACATTAACAAGGCTGCAAACCGAATGAGACAGTTTAAGATTATAGAACGGAGCGTGTGAAACGTGTGCAAGAGGAAGATTTAAAACGCAAGAGTTAATTTCTACCATATGTTGGAAGTTGTTTTGTAAAAGAACAGTTGTTTCTGGAAAAGAACCTGGTAATGTCTCACTTAAGGTCCATGAGGGAACCCAGGTACTGTAAAAGACTTTAACTTTTGAGGACTGGCATAATTAAAGATCCTGGCCTGGTGCCCTATTCATTTGGTTTTAACAGCAGTAGTTGGGAATGACAGTAGTCTTTTAACTTGTTTATCTCTTAAAGCTAGTGTTTCTGGCTTGTTAAAATGTGCATATTTACGTCTCTTTGGCCAAACGCATTTACAAGATATCAATGGTATCTTGGCTTCGACTCTAAAGCAGCTGCAAGTCCCAAATGTCAGTTTGTGTTTTGAAGCAGACTTTAAAAGTGTGCCTGCTGCTGGAGATCACAAAAGACTTGGAACCTTTAAAATGTAAGCAGAAGGGATCAAAATTTGTGATGAGGTTTACAAATGGCTAGCGCATGCAACTACAATGTAAACCATGGGAAAGGATGTAGCTGGTTAATGCCTGGCTTTTGTCATTTCATTGCAAATTAAAAATTTTCAACTAGGTTCTCATATGCTATTGTGGGACATTTGCACAACAGTGCTCTTTGTTTGGAGTCTTTGGGTATCACTGGAATATTGTTGAAGATTTTATGCTTTCCGTTTGTCACCCTACTGCCACTTAAAATCTTGTTGGCGAATGTGGGAAATCATTGCTAGAATATCATCATATTGTTGATGCAACAGTCAGTGTTTAATTGTGTATTAATGTAAGTATGCACAGTATTTAAATGTACATTACTACTAGTACTAATACGAAGAGCCAAAAATCAAACTCGATTGAGGCCATGGGCCAAAAGCAAATGTTGTATTATATCAAATTATAAAACGGATAGTTCTGGTCCTTGATTCTGATTGGCTGAGCCGCGTTCGAAGCTGTTGTAAATTACTCTACAAACATACACCTTTGTTTACTTTGTGTGTTGCTTGGCAACCACTTTGTTACAACCACAACTGTTTCTGAGGAGCTACATTGTTTGGTGGAAGAATACTGTTTAATTATTAATATCATTACACTTTATTTGCTCTGTTTTATTTTGTGAAACCTAACTACGTATATGGAATAACCGTTTTATAAAAGCAGCCGTAGAGGTTTTACGGAGGTTTTTACTCCACTTCAGCTGTTATAAATTCACTGTAAATCACGGCTTCTTGGGGCTTATTGCTTTATTATATTATATTAAAATGTATTAAATAAAAAAAAAAAAATTTTATTGTAATTTTTAAAATCAAATTCATTTGCACTTTTTTTTTACATTTCAGTGCAAAAATAAAACAAAAAATATTAAAACAAAACGATAAATTGGAAAACAAATTAGTAATTAGAATGTTTATTTTAAAAATCCTTTACCTGAAAGTTTGAGTTAGCAAGACAGCGATTATAAACATAATGAAGCTGTAAAAGTTGACTAGCAAGTAGATGAGTTTTCCTGTTGGGTGTGATGAAATGTAAAAATCACAATCTGATGTATTTTATGTTGCAGAATAAAATGTGAAGATGGAGTTGTGTTAACCACAGGCCTTATTTCAAGCAAAAACCCATAAAACCCCCCCACTGACTTCAAGACGACTGAACCAGAAGTGCTGAAATGCGACCTGGTTTCTGGGTTTTGGCCTACAAAAGACTTATGAATGTCATCCTTGTAGCACTATTTGTATACAAAAGACTTGTTAAAGAGATAGCTCACCCAAAAACATTCATGTCATCATTGAACTAATGGCTGTGCATACTTTACCAAGGCATAAAATCACATGTACTGATCTAAAACAAATTCAAGTGAGCTTTGGAGGAAAGTGAATATAGGCCCATGTTCCAGTACTTTCAGGTCACTTGTGCATGAACAGATAAAACAGTTGTTTATTGAAGGGAAGACACGATGCAGGGTTTATGGAAGCCACATAAATGATCTGATAGACATCTTTAAAAACAGTCATGCATCCCATTATAGTATTTGGAACTTCTCCGAAACACCAGTCCAAATGAAAAACTGTCTAAACCTTTTATTAAAGAAAAAACTGTGAGAATAACATTAGAAAACTTTACAAGGTTTTCTGTGGATGTGGCATAAAAATCCAAGGCATTGCACTTTTTACAAAATATAAAAATGGTTATGAAAATAAAATCATTTAACAAGCAAAAGAAAGACAAAACAGATGAATGTTCAGGCTCAAAAATCTGAACGATGCATGACAATCTCTTATGTATGAGGGTCTTTGTTTCTCTGATACAAACAGAACTGTTCGTCCTATCACGTCTTGTGTTCTCCATGACAGTTTCTTTAGTAAACAGACAAAACATAAGAAACTAAATGAAAAAGTGGTTCAAGACCAGCAAATCTGTGTTAAATGTAACAAATGCAGTGTGGCATCACAGGACAAAAACTAAACGAAACAATAGCACACTCATTCTCACATTTGAAAAACACTTCTATCAAAAGAATTAGAAAAAAACAATTATTTTAGAAAAAGTAAAAAAATTACATAGGCATGAAATTGCATTATGGATGTCTAGAAGCACAGCAATAAAATGTACTTTTTAAAATCTTTATTTCTGCAATAGTCAAATTTTGTCAGTGTAAACAAATAAATTAGTATTTACAATGTCTAGGTTCTGAAAGCATTGCGCAAAAAAAAAAAACAGACATAACTTGATACTGAATTGCAAGAGTCATATAAATACTTTACACAAGTAATTATGATACAGTCTTAATATAAACATCTTCATCTCAAAGGTCTCTAAAACATTTATATGCTGATAAAACCCAAAACCCGTTAGAATCGAGGGTTGTAGAAAAAGATGTCTTATTGTCTTCATTACAACAACAAATCCAAAGGAGAAAAAATTCTGCACATTGTAACAATACACAGGAAGTAAAAAAATCTTGTGCAAGTAAAGCAGTTGGTGATAAAGATGTCAGAGGATGAAGCTTTGTGATTGCTTTTCCTCTAGATTGTGTTTCATTTTGTAAAGAAATACCACATGTAATGTTCAATTAACCGTACCCAAACTTTGGCTAAAAAATACTGACTCAAGGACACAAAAACATTGATAAGAAAAATCCCCATAAATGTGCTTGTAATTTAAGTTAATTCTTTCTCCTCAGGAGGAGGTTTGGGGCCTGTTTCCTTTTTGTAGTCCACCAAAGTCTTTTGTGTTTTGTCAGAGAGTGAAAATGTGTTGTTGTGCTATAGTTTTTTAAGGGAGTCATTTCTTCTCTTTCTCAGTTATCTAAAAAGCAGAAAAAAGTGGTTAACTGGCTTGTAACAAGTGAAAGTCTTGGCTTTGCTTGTCTTTTCTGTTATGCTATGCAATATTTTATCAGATAACAATAACAATAATAACAACAGCAACAATAATAATGTCTTAAATGAATAATAAAAATAAAACCAATTCCCATTTTTTTGCTACTAAATAAGTAATCTCAAATACTTATGCAAATATATTATATAAATACATACATTTTAAAAAATAAGGTATAAAACAAAAACATATACACATGAATAATAATAAAACTTTACAATTATATTTATCATTAATTCCTGTAATATAATATAATATAATATAATATAATATAGGCATAATATAATATAATATAAAATAATATAATAATGCATTTTTACTTCATTTATATGAACATTTACATTTATTAAAAATTAATTTGAGTATTAATATAAAAGCACTAAAATGATATACTGAGATTAGTATATAATATATAAAATTTTTATACAGAGATTAGTGTGTCATTTTAATAAACGGCCACATTCTGTTATGACAAACTACTCACCTCGACACTCGTACTTGAGATCAGAGAAGTAAACCAGTTCTTGGGAAAACACGAACAGTCCTAATCTCCCTCCTGCAAAGGTTTTATCATAAACTGGCCCCGAGTCTGCCATGATCTGTTTCCCCTCATAAACCACCACTCTGGAGAAAAGGAATATAGGTCTGTTAACTCTACACACTTGACAAGATTACGTGGCAGTTAAAGGCCTTCCCGTTAATCACCTGATGAATCCTGTCTTGGGTCTGTGGATGAGATGCCACCTGTACGCAGTGTAATCCTTCCAGCCGATATTCTTAGGGTCGTGCCACAGTGTGCGGACCTGCCAGACCACATGCAGCAATTAGCTTATCATGAATGCTAACAGATGTCATATTTGCTGAGCAGTCAGCCTCACCTGTCCAGGAGTGTCACCAGTGTGCCAGAGGGCGTTACGCAGGTGTTCCCCTGTGCCCGTGGTAGAGTTGACCACTTTCAGAGAAACTCCAGCGATGCCAAAAGCTTTTGAAGGATTAACTTCCCAGTACGTCTGAGTTATCTGCTTCCACATTACCACATAAAATCGACTGCTGGATTGATATCCAAACACAAACCCCGCATAGTCGTCATCTCTGTCAGTGTTGACGTAGAAAGTGCCACTGAAATCCACAGCGTTGAACTCATCGAAACCTGAAGAGCGATTAAAACACTGAAGTCTCATTTACTCAAAGACATCAAACTCTAATTAAAAATCATGACCAGACGGGCTACTCTGACAGCTCACATACTCACCCACTGCAATACCGGGGTCAGAATTGGCCGTCTGAACCAACTCTTTGCCCTGATGTCTGACCACCCAGTTGGGATCAATTTGTGTAGTTCCTTTGGGGTCCAAATGCACCATCTGAAACTTCCGGAAGTCAGTGTTACCGATGGCGTCGTTCTCAGGGCACACATCCAAAATGTCTGGAATGTTGTCATTGTCAAAATCATCTCTGCAGACATCGCCTCTTCCATCCCCTGTAGATAAAGTTAGATTAGTTCATCATTCATATCAGTAGATCTGTTAAAGTGGTTAAATCTGCCATCCTTACTTTTTTACAACCAAAAACATATACACATACACAATACAATACATGCTTCATTTATATTAATATTTAGATTTATAAAAATGTAAATAATACATATTCTAAAAAATAATTATAAAAAAAAAACAGTAGTAATTAGCCAATTAATAATAATAATAATAATCAGCCCACAATTTCGAGTGTGATTATATTATATTATATATTGGTTAATAATTATTTAATTAATTTGAATATTCATATAAATTAACTAAAATGTTTTATATTATACTACAGGGGAATGTACAGGGGAAGTCGTGGCCTAATGGTTAGAGAGTCGGACTCGTAACCCAAAGGTTGGTAGGTGGGGGGAGTGAATGTACAGCGCTCTCTCCCACCTTCAATACCACGACTGAGGTGCCCTTGAGCAAGGCACCGAACCCCCAACTGCTCCCCGGGCGCCGCAGCAAAAAATGGCTGCCCACTGCTCCGGGTGTGTGTTCACGGTTTGTGTGTGTTCACTGCTGTGTGTGTGCACTTTGGATGGGATAAATGCAGAGCACTAATTCCGAGTATGGGTCACCATACTTGGCCACATGTCACTTCACTTCAGAATATTATTACATGTAATATATTAAATTTTTCTTTATTAATTTTTACTGTTTTTTATTTTATTTTAATAATTATTTTTTATAATATTTATTAGTACATAATCTGAACATTAATATAAATGAACTAAAATGTATTATATTGTACTATATTATTGAGTATTGTGGGTAATAAAATTGTAAGTGCTACACCAAAAGGAGAAATACTGTAACAAAAAAGAAGCAGAAAGTTTAATCTGGTATCCCAGCTCTCCTCTTTAAGCACAAAGCAATCTCAGCTGTCTTTTCATGTCATGTACATTAACATATGACTGGTTTCAAATGTGAAATCTATTAAATCCAGACTTTAGCACTCAAATAAAAGGGAAAAGTCAAGTAGGCTTTTGCACAGATGCCAGCTCTTTGCTAATGTGTCTGTTTTTACAGTAGTTGACTTTCTCTCTTTGGAACCATCTTGACACTATCAAATAAACAAAATATAATGAGGTGTGAGAAGTAAGCTAGCACCTGACAACTTCAACCTCCAACTGTAACCTGTTTCCATTTTCCCACCAACACAAAAAATAAGGTAGCCTTAACAAAATGCAGCACAGTGGGGCAAACCACATGCAAGCTGTGAGAGTGTGACATCATTTTCCTTGACCCTGGCTACACTTAAGGAAATTTTCCAGTTGTAAATATGTCTAAATCTCAAAGGATGCAAAAGGGAAAAATGTGGCCAAAAAAACTTGGACAAAAATGAACAGATTAAAGAGGACTGGCTCTGACTCTTTTAAAGTTTTGTAAAGTTAGCCATGCAGATAAATTACCATTTTACAAAAAAAATTCACATTTCAGCCACTGTTGCATTTCTAGACAGAAATGAAGTCTCAGCATTTCTATAACTGTTATTGTGTGTGCATCCATGTGCTAACCTTTCTTTTCACAGTCAGTAGAAACTCAGACAAACACTTCTACTGAAGATATTTTAAGCAATAGATTCACTCACCATCAGAGTCTAGTTGATCTTTGTTTGGCACCAGTCTGCAGTTGTCCTTGTCATCAGGGATTCCGTCATTATCATCATCAAAATCACAAGCATCTCCTTTCCCATCTTTGTCATGGTCGGCCTGGTTGGCATTGGGAATGTAGGGACAATTATCCAGGCTGTTCTGGTGACCGTCCTCATCAATGTCCTGATTGTTGTCGCACTCGTCACCAACTCGGTCATTATCGGAGTCAGTCTGTTAAAACATACAAATGACTTTGTTAAACTGTTGCAAAACATTCCTCCTTGTGTTTACTGGAAAGAGTTGAGATAGAGCCTGTTGTACCTGGTCAGGGTTGTGCAGCAGAGGACAGTTATCACACTGGTCTCCCACTCCATCCATATCTGTGTCCTTCTGGTCAGTATTGTACATGTAGGGGCAGTTATCATGCTCATTCAGAATCTCTGCAACACAAGCAAACGGTTAACCATCTGGAAAAACAACAAATCTGCACCTGACTGTTGTGAGGCATTTGCATTGCTTTCGGTATATTATATATTTACTTTAAAAAATGCACTTGGGTTTAAACAACAAGTTTTGTTGACTTAGTAATTGTGGGAATGCATGTGGTAGTTTCTCACCATCTCCATCAATGTCTACAGAGCAGGCATCTCCCTCGCCATTACCGTCTGTGTCGATCTGAGCAGGGTTGTGCTCATATGGACAGTTATCACAACGATCACCGACAAGATCTTTATCGTAGTCAAATTGCCTTGGATTGTACAGTAGAGGACAGTTGTCCTGGGGCACGGGAGAAAAAAAAGCTTAGTTTACATAAAAACAAAACATGACTAATTTTTATTAATATATAATTAAGAAGTCTGCCTACCCCCTCATCCATTATTCCATCATTATCATCGTCTTTGTCACAGGCGTCTCCTTGACCGTCTTTATCAAAGTCTTCTTGGCCTGAGTTTGGAAGGTTGGGACAATTGTCCTGCACGATAAAAGGAAAAAAATATTATTTTCCTTAGTTGGGAAAATTAACATTTAGGACTACTTAATGTGTTAAAAATGAATGCAACTAATGTAGCATCTGTTTTACTGTCTATGAATTAAGTAGACTATTTAAAATACACTTCTGGATTAATTTAGGGATTCAATGTGCAATTATACTCTAAAGTTCAAAGTTTGCAACAAGTAGGATTTTTTTTAAAGAAATTAATACTTTTATTTAGCAAGGGAGCATCAAATTGATCGAAAGTGACAGTAAAGACATTTATAATGATTTATATTTCAAAAACTTTCTATTCATTAAATAATCTTGAAAGTTAATGCATTATGGTCTCCACAAAAAAACATGAAGTAACAACCTTTTCAACATAATAATGATAATAATAAGAAATGTTTGTTGAGCACCAAATCAGCATATTAGAATGATTTCTGAAGGATCATGTGACACTGAAGACTAGAGTAATGGCTGCTAAAATTTCAGCTTTGCCATCACAGGAAAATGTAATTTTTAAAGTATATTTTATGTATTTTTGAACAAATAAATGCAGCATTGGTGAGCATGAGTGACGTCTTTCAAAAATGCAATTATTTTCAGAAACTTTTGCAATTAGGCCTAATTGGTCGCATGTTTAGTCAATTATCTTATAGCCACAGAAAAGACAATAACTCTATTACCTTTTTGCAGTGATAGGATTGGTTGGCTCCACACACCAGGTTCTGATTGGGCCAGCCATCAAGGTCAGAGTCCTCGCCGCAGATAAGGCCGTCCCCAGCATAGCCGATCTTACACTCACATTTAAACATGGGGTCAGTGAAGTGGCCAAGGTAGATACACTCAGCGGACCTGTGGCAGTTGTGAGTCTTGTCTTTGCAGGGGTTTTCTTGCTCGCATACCTGAAAAATAAACAGACTTCAGAAATGCTTAACAGCAGTCCAATTATGGTGAATGAACTGGTTCATAGCCTCAGGAGACAACTGGGAATTATGCTGTGAGGCCCTGAAACCACTTAAACTCTGCGAACCCGGATACGGGTCCAAAATCACTTAAAAAATATTTATGCTTCATTTGCAAAGCCTTCCTTATATGGTATCAGCCCATATCATTTGAAAGCTTAGAGTGTCTTCTTTACAAAGAATATCATTACTTTTGGTTTTATGATACATAAAACAGTAAAATTAAGCTTAGAAATGTATTTGTCCCACACACGAATTTCTGCCTAATAATTTAATTTTTTAAACTAATAATTATTAATAGTGTATTTTTTATATTTTTCACAAAACAGTCAAGTCATATATCACAATAAAGCTCTTATTCTCAGGAATTTGATTTGTCACAGAAGCGCAACAGAAGCGCACCAGAGAAAAAAAGACTCTCTTTTGGCAAACACGCGCTCTCCAAATCATAGCAGCTCCGGCCAGCGGCTCTTATGTTCTACAACTCTGGGCTACTCTGGGCTGCTCAGTGGGCGACAATAGGTCAGATTACACGCCACTCAAGCGCGCCAGCCACTGAGAGCCGTGAAATTTGACACCTCTGGGTCAATAGACAAGAGGGAGAGAGAGAGGATCCGGGAGAACCGTGTACGTTTCACACTCCAGACCAGTAGGTGGCGGACATGCACCTTTAACGTTGGTTTGCCAATCCGCCAAAAAAAACTCGAGAGAAGAAGAAGAAGAGAGGATCCGGGTCAGCGCTGGAGCTGTTTTGAGCGTGGGTCTTGTAGTTTTTTTGACTGTTTTGAAGGCGATAATGGCACGCTGGAAGGCAAACGCATCGGCGGCACGGATAAAACTTATATTTGACAGTAAACCAAAAGCTAAAGATGATGAAGAACGTTCAGCGGCGCGGTGGAGAGGAAAGGACGCGCGTCTGGTGAGCGCATATGAGTGCTTTTGCTCCGTTTTAGATAGAATCATTATTTTGAAATGTAAAAGCACAGCTAACAATCTGATAAACGATGTATTGACAGTAAAGTACAGTACAGGATGCGTTTCAGTAAATATACATGGATATTATTACAGTGCTATGTTTATAATCAGCTATTTCTTTGTTTCACATTCTGAAGACCAGATAGCAGCCGTGAGCCTGTGGCAGAAGCAGTTAGCATGGAGCTAGCGGCGCAGCTCGCGTCTGATCTGCAGGAGGCAGTTCATGTAGGCAATGGATGCTAGCAAAGGAAACTCACAAAGACACTTTTAGACGCAAAAAAGGGACAATTTTACTCCCTTCGGTTATAATTCAATAGCTCCTGTTTAGAAGCTGTTATTTGAAAGATAATTTTTTCTGGCACATCTTGGCACCTAGTGGAATTAAACAATATAAGTTGCAGAGAGCTGGAGCAAATAGAACCTGAATAACAGACTTTCAAAAAAAAAAACATTCTGAAAAAAATGTTTTTTTTTTAGTGTTTATTGTAATATTTAAAACATACAGTATATAATGTTATTTATGAAGAATTACAACCATATTTTGTAGTTCAAAGGGTTTTCTATACAATGACACCATTTTTGTTCATTTCCTCCATTCTATGTGTGTAGGGTAAACATTTGAATTTGGGTATGCCAAATTTAGGCGAAAATACACAAAAACGCCACAGAGCTTAAGGGGTTTTAAAACACTTTCTATTGATCATTTCCTACTATTTTGTTGGTTTCAGCTGTGCACAACTGGGCAGTTTATATGAAAAGCTATTGGATCGCAGCAATAAAATGTGAGACAATTCCTTTCAGCCCTTTGTCATTTTACTACTCTTGGGCGCTGGATCAAAGCAATGCAAGCTGGAGCTTGGTGACAAACCTATTAGTTGTGGACGTTATGAAACATTTAGACAAAAATGAGTCAGCTTTCCAAGAAATCTGCAAAATTTATTAATCCGAGAGGAATGGAAGAACTAGAGCAAGATCCATATGCTTGGCCACCATTATGGGCCCGAAATATTTTTTTCATTTAGAAGAAATGCTTTGTCCAAAATATCTCAGAATACACTTTCTACTCAGACTATCACTCTGGAGCAACTTTGTGCAAAAGTTCCATAACTTTAGCATAAATACAAACAACATAATGCATGGTCCACAGTCATTTCTGGGAAAGAACTGTCCGATTAGACAAGAAGAGACAATTTTGTTTAGAAGGCATGAAGTGGCAGTTTTACATAAAATAGCTGATTCCAAAATAATAGTAAAGTATGGATTATTTACCATAACTCAGAAAACAAATGGAATACATCACGTTTGAACTAGCACTTTCAGTTTTGTGTACAAAATCTGTACATCATCTAATGTGCATCAGACGGTCAGCAAACAGACTGTGGGCGGCACGTAGGCTTGCTGTCTGAGATTCAGCCAGGCTAATGACACATTTATATACTTGTGCAATAACACATTTATATACTTGTGCAATAATTGATCCAATCTGTCCATAAATTGCATAACTAACCTGTTTATTTAGCTTGGCAGCCTCCACTCCCATTCCAAAGGGCTGATTGCCTTTGTATCGAGGAGGGCAAGGCAAGCAGTGGAATCCTGGGTCTGTGTTGACACAGCGCTGGGATTCACCGCTTTTAAAACAAAGATCAGGTACCATGTCACACTATAGGACAGAAGAAGCAAACAGAGATGTTAGGAAACGTTTGAAAAAACATTTCTGAATAATTTTTCAAATCAGTGGATCAGTGGAGCAAGGGCTGGAGGAACATTTTTGTTTGGCTATGCTTTCCGTGTTGAATTGTGAGTAATGCAGTATAACAATTGCTTGTCACACAGCCCTAACTACATTATACTTTTCCCAGCTCCAGCTCTTTTCCCTTTGTACCTCATTCACATCCTCACAGAATGTTCCATTGCCACGGAAACCAACAGGGCAGGGCCCGCACTCCCACGAGCCGTCAGTGGAGCTGGTGCAGTCAACACCCCCGAAGCACGGGTTAGATAGACAACCATCTGAGGAAGCAGGGAATAAAAAGGGAGAGGCTTTGAGTTTACTCATGAAATTGATATGCATTTCATAAATCTCAGGATGAAACTAGAGACATTATGCATGACGTGTCAGTCTAAAGTGGTCTTTAAATAATAGAGCCCATTGATAAGATGAATTTCACATGTATGCAACCGTTCAAAGGTTTTTGAAAGAAGTTTCTTATGCTAACTAAGGCTGCATTTATTTGATCAAAAATGTAGTAAGAACAGTAATATTGTGAAATATGATTACATTTTAAAATAAATATTTTCTATTTTAATGTTTAATGTTGGCAAAGCTGAATTTTCAGCATAATTACTCCAGTCTTCAGTGTCACATTATCCTTCAGAAATCATTCTAATATGCTGCTTTTGGTGCTCAAGAAACATTTCTTATTATTATCAGTGTTGTAGTGCTGCTTAATATTTTTATTTAAACCATAGTGCTTTTTGATCATTTTTGATAAATTTGATGATTTTCAGAATTTTTTTGATGAATAAAAAGAATTAAATTTATTTGAAATAGAATCCTTTTGTAACATTATAGATGTATTTATTATTACTTTTACCTTTGCTGAATAAAAGTATTAATTTCTTTGAAAAAGACTTACTGATCCCAGACTTTTGAACAGTAGTGTATCACCGTGCCTTTTCATTTCCCCTCTAACTCCCAATCAGATGCTAATTCAACTTTCCGCTTTATTGTAATTTATCATGGTTTAAAGGCAGCGTAAAAATAGACCTCTAAATGAACAACAGCTTTTAACGGTTTTAAACAGCTGCTACTTTTATTGTGACCAGACTGAGCTGAGGCAGAAGGTTTAATATTGGCTCGGCAATGGGGACAAGAGCACAGGGACATCCACAATATGGTCCCATAGATAGCCAAACACAGTCTATGAGTGAGAATATGCAGGGCCGGATATACCTCTTTTCGTGACATAGGCAAAACAAATTTTTGGGCCCCCCTTCCCTATTAATATGTTAGGCCTAATATTACCACCCAAGCAAACAAAAATATTTCTTAATCAGTGCAAACCGTTACAGTGTTTTCTATCGCAATAAGCGCTTGCGTTCAGTCAAAAAAAATCGAATGTAGCTCTTAATTTGTTTGAGGACTGAGAAAGACCATTCCATTAATAGGCGCGGCGACGTGGCCACATAATAACCACTTCGGGAGTGCATTTCTCTAATAATTTTAACGGCTTGGAGTCACAACCACACATCAATACTGTTCAGATGATTGTTTCAAGACATTTGACATGTTTCCGTCCTGAAATCTCGTGT
>NW_015645070.1:1734155-1778397 GCF_001515625.1 Sinocyclocheilus rhinocerous | reverse complement strand
GAGCTAATAACGGAGGCTTGAGCCATTGATATGCAGGCTAACGCAGTTATTAATGCAGTCTAATGCGGTTATTACAGAGAGAGAGAGAGCGCGAAAGAGAGATTAAGCGCGAGTGAATACCTGCGTCTGTGCGTCTCTCAGCAGCGTTCAGCAGCAGCATCTACTAATAGCGAATCTTTAAGTTAAACTGCTTCAAGAACCTCGCAACTGAGAAATGTCTTTGCTTTTCAGCTGCAAAACTATTTTATTGATAAATTCGCGGGGCAGCGCTGACAAGAAGTTTCTGTTCATGTCTCCGCGCGTGTGCGTGTCTGCACTGTGTGTGCGTCTGTGAGAGAGACTGGGAGAAAGAAAGCGTGATTTCCGTAGCCTACATAAAAAAGTTGGAAGACATGGAAATAGTTTGTAATTTTTTTACCCTATTGTTTGTTATATATATTTGCTCAATGTCTTCTGGGGTTTTGGTTCTTTTACTGTTGTAGATAGCCCATAGTATAACAATAATATTATATATCTCTTCATTGTGTTTGGGCCCCCCTGGACGAGCGAACATAGGCACGTGCCTAGAATGCCTATTCGTAAATCCAGCCCTGAGAATATGTGTAGAGTGATAAATAAATAAAAATATTGCAAGGTAACATACCAACAGGGCAGTCCTGTTTGTTGCAGGAATCAGTGTCCTTGGACTCCCCTGGGCATTTCTTGCCACCATACTGCGGATGAGGGCTGTTACACACGCGTGTTCGTGTCCTTGTTCCTCCCCCACAGGTGGCAGAGCAGATCGCCCAAGGAGACCATGGGCCCCAGGCTCCATCAACTACAAGACAAAGAGAATACAGTAAAAATCTGAATATAAAAGAGTTTACAGAGACAAATTATCCATTTAAATGGTTTCATCCAAGATCACACTATGCAAATCGGTATAATATAGTCTTAGCTTCATTTCACAAGACTAAGTTTAATACATAAATTAAGAAGTGCAAGGCTCCCAGTACTCACTCGGACAGGGTTTGGCTTCACATTTTTTAGTCTCTCTCCCGCTGCCCTCACAGTCCTTTCCTCCCAGCTGAGGAACAGGGGAGTTACAGTGGCGAATTCGCGTGATCTGTCCCTCTCCACACGTCACAGAGCATGACGACCAGGGGGACCACAAACTCCAACCACCATCTTGACGGACTATAATGAAAGGCAGAGAACTGGCATGGTTATCAAAAACAATGGTAGATGCTGCCTTTGAGTGCTTGTGGAAGACTCTGCTCTTGAGTTTGGAAGTCATAATTACGATATGATGTGCGTCCAAGTGAACTTTTTAAAGGTAGGGTATATTTCTCTCTTCTCTCTTACGCTTTATTGGCAAAGTCAAAGGGGTCATGAACTGAGAGGCCAAAATTCCCTTGATCTTTTGACATATAAGAGGTCATTATACGTACTATAAAAACATCCTGTAATTTTCAGAACTCAAAACTTTCTTGTTAGTCTATAAACAGCTTATATTGAAGCCAGTCTGCCAAAACAACAGGTTGTGGAATGTACCACTTTATGATGTAATAGTGTGGCTAAACACCGCCCCCGCAGAGGTAGATCAACTCCTGCTTCTACATCACTGCCTGTTTAGCCCCACCCACTGACTTGTGCATGTAGTGTAAATAACGAAAGAGGCAAACGCAGGTCTACACAGAAATCAAAAGATAAAGATGTTCCAAAGACAACAAGATGCTGTGCAGTGCATCTTGTAGAAAAACAGTCTTAGCATTGCATTCTTTCTGATCCCAACATTAGGAAAGAGTGGAAGAACTTTATTTTTAATGAAGAACCAGACCGCGTCAGTAAGAACTCGGTCCTATGTTCACTTAATTTTACCATGGATTCGTATACAAACAAGGCACAATTCGACGTGGGATTTTCAGAAAGACTGAAACTGAAAGATGATGCTGTGCCGACTATACTGGATCTGACAGTAACTGTTTTTATTACGTGATCACTATTGCGTTGTCTGTTAAACAGATCATTTGATATTTACTGAGTATTCTTGCGTTTTTAACCTAAATCACTGCAGCGTCCATCTGTGAAGGATGTAGGCTGTCAAACATAAACAACTGCTAGCCAATCATAGCAGTGGGCGTTTACTTCTGAGTCTACAATCCACCACACCTATTCAAACAGAGCGTTCTGATGAGGGGGTTAAAAACAGAACAGAAAATAGCCTATTATAAATTATGATGTTTTTTGATGTAAAAATCTTGATAATATTATAAGTGGACCTCAAAGAACAGTACAAAATAAAAAGACTAAGGCAGTTTGGGACCCCTTTAAGGCGTTTGTTTACCCCTAATTCAACATACATTAGACCTGAATAAAGCTTTACTTGTATATATTATTAAAATAAGATAATTTTTGTGTTTTCCAGCAAGATTTATCAACAGCACAGAAGTTGTACTGTAATAGTCACAAGTAAAACTTAACCATGACTGAAACCAAACTGCCAATGGAAAGTTGGGGCTAAAACAAAATTGTGGAGGTGTTTATGTGCACTCATCCCATAAATACGATCATTCTAACATGACTTGAAGGCAGCGTTAAAGAAGCAAACAAACTCACACAAACAATGACATCTTTCATTTATATTAGTAAGTCCAGAGGCATGAGGTCCAGGAATGACGTAGGGCGGGACTGCCAATAAACTTGATGAAGCGATGACCACCTGGCCTACAATTCTGGACCCATCACCTCATCGTCTCTTTGGGACTCAATAATCTGGCCAGTGGTGACACAATGAGCATTAAGTGTGCCTCCTCACACACTGTCAGCTGTATTCTGTTCCCACGACCACATGGGTATGAGTATACGGACTGACAATATGACGAGGAGAAAGACTGTGATTCATTTTATATAAATCTAAAAAATCTTAACATATGAATACTTATGGTTATTGTTGAGCGGTAATTGTAGCAAAGGCCAGTTTGTCCATTGCTGTCCAAGATACCAGCTGGTAACATTTGTAGTTATAAAAAAAACATTTGAGTCCACCGTAAACCAGAGTTAGCATTGGTACACCACAAAGAGCCATATGCTGCTCATTAAAACCTCACTGAGCATAAGCGATGAATACCAGGTCGTTCCCTCGCTGATGGAAAGGAGTTTATCTATTAGCACACGCTCCATAAATATTTACAACAGATGATGAAAGAAAACACCCATGTTGTTACAGAATTATCCAACTGCCACAAAATCAGGTCAGGAATGGAATGGCTTAAAATCACAGTTTGTCTAACGAACATCAGTTGAGTGATGTAACATTCAATTAGTAGTAACAACTGATTTGATGAAATGTAGGTAAGAGGGTGCTAGCCATAGTAGGATTACCGCTTACCACTTGTGTGTCATTCAGTCTACTACCAATGCGAATGGTTGGCAGGGGCTTCTGCGGTTATTATAGTTGCTAAGGCCTTGCTTGAAATCAATGATTTTTGGTTGACCCGCTTTAAAGGATTAGTTGACCCAAAAATGAAATTTTCTAATGCTGTTTCAAACCCATATGAATTTACTTCTTCTGAAGAACATAAAAGGAAAAAAACTTGTCAAATTGTACTGGTTGCTCTTTTCCATTTTCAACTTTATAAAGGAAAAAAAGCACCATAAAACAAGCATCATGAAAGTGATCCATACAATTTATGCACTATATTCAATGTGTTTTCAAACCCTTATACAAAGGTATTGAAGGTTTTTTAGAAAACTTCCAATATTATGTACAAATTGTTTAACTACTTTTGTGACCAACTAACGGTCATAAACATGCCTCAACCTACATTTTTGCAAAACACCAAAAATTTACCTATACATGCAATTCACTGCTGTTTCCAGCTGAAATGACCATCAGTGATGTTAGTAAATCTTGTTTACACAAATAATGATTAAAGGTGTGGATTATCGATGTATAAAGCTTTATTTTCATGCAGTTCATTTCCAAACTACTATGATACTTTCAACCACCAACATAATATGTTTCCAGATTCACATGAATCTGTTTCGGATAAAACTAAATGTGCTTTTAGCGCCACTCAGTGTTGTTTGTGACACTTTTATTGTGCTTTTGCATCATTTTGAAGCTTAAAAGCATCAGACCTCACTCATGGTAATTGCATTAAAAGAGCAACCAGCACATTCTTCATTTATCTTCCATGGAAAAGTCATTCAAGTATGGAACGACATGAGTAAATCACCGAATTTTCATTTTTGGATGAATTATTCCTTCAAAAGCTCAAAAGAACAAAAACAACAGCCAAAATAAGTATTTTTTCCCATAAAGATTTAGAGATTTTGGCTGGAACTAAACCGAGAACCAAAGTCTTGGTGAATCCGATTCTTTTTTCTTCCATTTCCGTTATTTTTTTTTACAGCTGTTTAGATATTGTGACAGCTGCATTTCAGATCTCTCTTTCTACTTCGTTTAGAACACAAACTCTTTCACTCTGGTCTGTGGAGACGTTACAGATGAGTGCATTACTTTTACTTATCACAATTATCTCTGATGTGCTGATACACCTGAAACAAATTAGTGAGAGAACAAACTGTGCACTTGCAGTTATGGTGTGACCTACCACATTTCTTAAGGTCACGAGCAACATGATTTAATCCAATACCTCTTAAACCGCTGTTATGTGGTTTTCTTCCAAGGTTTCAGACTTTATGGACAAAACAGACAGGAAAATGGTGTCCAAAATGCCTCTATATGACCAAAGAATAGGTGTTGAAAGAAAGTGTGCAGTTTATAACAGTCAAACAAAGACTGGCTGTCTCACCACGACTGTCGCATTTTCCCAGGTTGCATCTGCGGGTTTGGATGGAGGGGCCACTGCAGGGGTTACTTGTGGCATCACATGACCTGCCTCTTTGCTGGGTGCCTGTTCCACATGTAACGGTACACTCCGTCCACTCAGACCAAGGCGACCAGCCATCTTCGCTGTCTTTAGCTGTACACACATAAATGTACAAGCACATTTAGCACTGCTAACTTTAGGCACAATTCACCTCATTCTAACCCCACCACACCCATCATGGTGCTCTTTGTTGCTAGTATATTTAAAAAGCAAAGGCAACATTGTTCTTTGCTTCTGATGTTTTGGAGCTTAAGTTATACATGACATCATCTTTCTCAACCCACTTCAGAGCATGGGAACATACAGTAATGCTTGTTACTCATGGATAATAAAAATTTGTGGTTGGCAAACACAAGCAGTTTTAAAACAATAACAGTTCTGTACCATAAAATGAGGGAAAAGCTTCTCTGCAAAGCTGGCCTGTATAAGCTTCCGTTCAAAAGTTTGGGGTCGGTAAGATTTTTTTCATGTTTAAAAAAAAGCCTTATATGTTCACCAAGGCTGCATTTACTTGAACAAAATACAGTAAAAACAGCAATATTGTGAAGTATTCATTTCTATTTTAATACACTTTAAAATGTAATTTATTTCTGTGATGGTCAGAGCAGACTGCGCTTGTCGGAAGGAGGGACTTTGTAGAAAACGAAGCGTTTGAGAGAGGTGGGGCATAGAGGACCTACAATAATGTACAGTATTTGAAAAATAATGTGTTTTTTGAACATTAAAGCATGTCAACATATTCTGTTACACCAAATACACAAAATAAAAATCTTTAAAAAAGCATCATATGACCCCTTTAATTTTTAGCAGTCATTACTCCAGTCTTCAGCATCACATGATCCATAAATCATAATAATATGCTGATTAGCTGCTCAAGAAAGATTTCTTCTTATTATTAGTTGAAAATGGCTGTGCTTGGGAGTGTTTTTCATTATTCTTTGATGAACAGAACATTTGAAGAATAGCATTTATTTGAAATAGAAATCTACTTTTTAACAGAAATGTATGTGTGCATCTGCCCCAAGACATGAATTTTAGGGAAATCCACGGGTATAAAACTAGCATGGACAATTTAAAAAAAACATTTCCACACAAGGTTAGCATGAGAAGCATCCCAAGTTGGCTTTGATGTAAAATTCAGGTATTTAAATTACAATTCACACAAATGATATTAGCAAAGAAATTTTTTTTATTTCAGACAGCGCATCTCTAGATTGAATGTGCATACCCTGTAGACATGATGTGAAAATGAGAGTGTGAATATTAGCAATGTGTCAGAAATGTTACTCACGCAGACACACTGGACAGCATTCACCATCTAGGAAAGTGGGGCTGGCACAGGATACTGGAGGACATGTGATCTGATGGCATACGATCTTTGATTCCTTCAACATAAAGTCATAAAGCATAAAGAGTCAGAACAAAAGTAGACTGCCATTCGCTCTTTCTCTCCCATTCATCATACGTCACAGTTCTTCCTACCCGACAGGTACACTTGGTGCAGCTGTCCACAACCCAGTCCTCCTTATCCTCAAAGAGACGGCCGTCTTGCCAGCACATGCGCTTGTCTTTGATGTTCTTCATGTTCCCCAGCACCTCCTTCATCACGGTGTTCTCCTCAGTCTAACCGACAGATGCAAGCAAGACAGATGGACAAATGGTCAATGGGAGGCAATACTTCTGTCAATGTCTTCCACATGTAGATAAATAGAGGTGATTTAAACTGAAAGGGAATGAGCGCACTTCTGTATAGAAGGGGATTTATGTCCTTGACCCCAAAGAACAGGAAGCTCTGCCCTAGGAAATCTGGGATGATTTTCTCCTCTTGACCTGGGAAATAACTTTGCATTTTCTGCTATCATATTGCCATGCTTTAGTTTATTTCCAGTGTTAACCTGTGGAAAATGATGAAGAACTTTGTGCTTCTTAAGGATTTCCATGTACACTACCGTTCAAATGCTTGGGTTCAGTAAGATTTTAAAAACAAGTTTTTGAGTTTCTTATGCTCACCAAGTATGCATTTATTTGTAAAAACAGTAATACTGTTAAATATTATACTACAATTTAGAACGGTTTTCTATTTCAATATATTTTAAAATTTAATTTATTTCTATATACCCCAATTTACATTTCTGGTTGACCACCATGCAGAAGTAAAGTGTCCTCAAGTAAATTTTGATCTACATGTAATTTACTTGTCTTATGCTTATGATTTGACATTTGCAACATAAATCATATTATTTTTCACTTATGCAATGTTTGAATGCAAAAATTCTCTTTTCAGATTTGTGATTTGTTAATCTTTGCCAGTTTCCCTTTTTCTTCTTTCTTTTTAAAAAATAAATGAAAAAGAACACCCAAACTAGAACTTTACAGTCCTGAGATGTGTTAGCAAAAACTATCATGCATCTGTGGCCACGAGTAAAGAGTTGAGAAAGAGGAAAGAGACAGAACAAGAGACTGAGGGAAGGGAAAAAACTAACAAGAGGAATGCAAAAGGGGGGAAAAGGTTATTAACTTCTGAAGCACACTAAGTACATACAATAACACACACTAAAAACACAACCACATTCAGTGTGTGCTGATGAATTCATTTGTGCATGTGTGAGTGAGAACAAAATGCATAGGTAGCAGTCATGAGTGTTAGGCTGTGAAACAGAACACCACATGGTCTGGAAGAGCCTTTGGGACCCGCAGCATCCAGCGGCTGGATTTCTCAGAGATTATGCCCAGACTCCCTCATCACTGAGAAGCTCCCAGTGGAGGATAAAGGGGCTGTTTAAACACTGCCAGACACGACTCGGTTCCTATTCACACTTCCTATCTCCCTCTAAAACAAACCATAAAACCCCAGCCCACATCTTCACGTTTTCCACTGCCTCTTTAGCCCTGTTTTCCTTTAATGGTTCTGTTTAGACTAAAATAATTTTTGCTTGCACGGTCAGATATTTAATCTGTAATAAAATTCTCCTAATCACAGATTGGCCACCAACCTAAACATTGGGGCTTTATGAAATAACGTGTACATTTCAGATCAATAAAACAAGCATTTTTATTCACCCGCATGTTGTTCCATATCACTTTGAATGAATAAATGAAGCATTAGTATAGATACTAGCGTACGCTCAAATCGCTTCACTTTCTTTTTTTCCATGGAGCACATAGAGAAATGTAATGGTCACTCTTTTCCATGCAGTTACAATGAATGAGAATTGAGGCTTTCAAGGTGTTTTTCTCACACAAAGCTATCGTATGACTTCAGAAGATTTGGAGTATAGTGTACAAGTCGTATGGACTACTTTTATGAGACTTTTATGGTGCTGTTGTGACCTTGATGCTTGAAAGCCTCAGCCCCTATTCATTGCAATTGCATGGGAAAAAAGATTTTACTTTGTGTTCTTTCTCAGTTTCAGATACTCTTTCAAATGAAACACATTAATTAAGTAAAACACATTTACCACTTTCTGCAAGCCATCGATGAGATTGCCCACAACAATACGGAGACCTTTGAGCTCCTGGACCATGTTGGTGATTTCCTCACAGGAACGCTCGCACACATCCGATGCCATTTTTTCCTTCTGCCCAATGAAGTTGGTAGAGATGGCCATACCAACAGACACAGTCTCTGTACTTTCACTAACCACGTTAACTTCCTCTGAGAGAGAAAGGAATGCAGAGTCAAAAAATTTTATTGTTTAAATTGTATTTTTTTTTACTTCAGAAATGTCCCTAAAAATAAAGAGGAAGTAAAAGGACTTTAATTTGAAATAATACATGCAAATGAATACAACATTAAAGTGGCCCCATAAGCCTTTACAATGAATAAGCAAAATACAGCAGCTATGTTTGAGATTTTATAGCGGTGCATGGATTATAAAACACTTAACAGATTTGTAGGATATTCCACAACCCACACACTTGAATATATCATTCTCTCACTATATTTCTGACATAAGTATAATAAATGCGTAGAAGCTACCCTGAAGTAACATTTAAAGAAAGATAGTGATTTTTCAAAGCAAGTCTTGCAAAAGGAGGAAGGTGGTGGGGTATGGGATACGCAACAGCAGAGGAATGCTGTCCATTGCGCCAAAACTCCCATTAGATATCTGCAGCCATTTTGGGGTCATTTGCGTAAATTTTCTCCAGATTAATGGAGGACAGGAGACAATAAATCAAGAGCCATGTTGTTACCTCCAGAGGTTCCTTTGAGACTCATGCAGGGTTAGCAGCTTTTTAGAGACTGTTGAACTCGTTCAAATCTCTTGGGGTTTTCAGTCAACGCTGGGAAAATGAGTGTGTGCGCGTGTCTGTTTCAGTGACTTTCTAGGCAGGCTTTTGTGCAGTTCACTTTAACTTTTATTTAGCTATACGTGGCACTCCTAAACTGGGGCACTAGAGAGTTTATAGAGACCTCTGTACTGGCATCCATAACGCTCAGCAGCTGGCATGTATCCGTGTTGGCAATGGAAATGGAAGCCTTTTTGACTGCACATATCCTATGCATACTTATTCAATTATAATTAAAAGGAACTGAAACAGCAGTGCTAGAGAAACACTCACACCCTCACATCTCACACAAGGATTAGTTTTGTCACGGTCTAAAACGTATTACTTATTCCAGCACAAAAGTCAGCCAGCTCTAGGGATGAGTTTATAATAGACTCAAAAGTCTTCTCTGCATTAAACTGTAATCCAGCAAGTTTTTTTTTTTTAATCAAATATAAAATTTTATATTTACTTTTTTTCCCCCATTATAATACACATTTAAAAAATATATTTTATTTTTGTATTTGGTGGAAAAAACATTTATATTGTTCATTCAAATGTACTTTTAAAATTTTTAATTTTTTTAATTTTTTTGGTGGGGCAAAAGAATGGATTCTGATGCAAAACATTATGGATTAAAATTGCAGCAAGAACACAGTATACTTCATAGAAATCCAAATGATTCCAAAGCTGTTTGCAAGGTATAAAAAAGGATATATAGGAACAAAAAAGTAAGATTGCCACTGGCAATGTAACTATAATCCACAAAGGGCAAGTGAATGTTTCAAAAACTGGTCCAAAGAGTGTTGAGCCCTAGCTGGAAACCAAAGCTTTCAGTCAAACCAGCCAGTTTGTGATCTTACTAGTGTGTGTATAAAATTATGAGTATGTACTTATTCCATTTTTCCACCTTCTCTTAAAGAACACCCTGCCAATGTATATGACAATATTTATTCTCTTTATGGCATGTGCAAACTGGTTGACCCTTATACCACCACACTAACACAAGCATTTCCCATAAACTTGATGTAATATGGTCAGAAATTTCCACAGCTCTGATCTGCAGATTTCATGACCCACTTAGGTGAAAGCCAGAAAAGCTTAAAATGAAAACTGAATCCAACGGAAAACATACCAACCCTCTTAAAACAAATTTGATCCTGAACTGCAAAGAATAAATCCAATAGAGCTTCTGAAACCTAGAAGATTCAGGAGTTCAAGCATTATGAGAGCCTAATCTCAGCCCTGAAGCACTAGTCCAACATTAATAAGCCAAAGGTCATAAAATCAGACTCTTAAAGTGAACATGCTTTAAGAACTTTCTGTGGTTTTCCATGACCTTTAAAGTTTTCACGTTTAAGAAGTATGAATGAATACTTACCAGGTTTGGCGATCACACAACCTTTGTTTCTTAGGATGTTCTCTATTGGTGTGTCAAAAAGGAACTGTACATTCTGTAGTAAACCCTGTAAAATGACAGAGATTATTACCAGTCAATAATAATGTCAAATTGAGAAAACGTATGACCCTTTTCTTCAATCAGATTTAAATTGCCACAACTGTAGTGAATTTGTAGCATACAGTCCACATTAATCAAGAACACTGTTCCTATAAAATATCTATCTATCTATCTCAAGAAACAAAAATACACATTTTTATATTAAAATATATATAATAAAATTTTAATAATATTTTTGTCTTTCTATTACATATAGATTGATAGATAGACAGACGGACGGACGGACGGACGGACGGACGGACAGACAGACAGATAGATAAATCATTTTACCATTTTATTTAAAAAAACAGTATAGAATTTCTCGATACTCGAAAAAGGGTTTTCTTCCCTTTTTCACAGCACAGAAAAATACTTATGCAGGAATTCCATAACAAGCAGTGAATGAAGTTCAGATGATGTTCATCGAGAAGAACTGCTCTTACCCTGAAGTGGTTTTCCCTGATAGATCCCTTGGCCACAAACATCTGACTGCCCTCCGACCGCAGATGTTCATAGAAAGGCTCATCCAGGATCACGCTGTCAATGAGGCTACAGCCTACGTAGAGGTGAGCGTTCTCTCCGTGAATGTACAGCGTAATGTTCTTCCACTGCGAATCAGACAAGTCCACATCCTCAAAGGACACCACATTCTGAGATCCCTCGACCATGTAGAGTAGATCCAACGTGTTGGCGCGCCCATTGGACATAATCTCAAACTGACGGCTCCCACTGGGGCCCTCCAGACCAAACAGGGTTCCCCTGGAGCCCTTGTCCTGTCGTATGGTGGCCACAAACACAAAGCCCTCATTGTTCTGGACCTGCTTTAGGATCTGATGGAGGGCCGGGGTGCTCACAGCAGGGATGTGATCAAAGCGGATGAAGCGATATGCAGGCGAGTCCCAGTCGTGGCCCTTGAAGAGCTTGGCACCAATCGTCTTTCTGCTGATGCTGCTGATTTTGAAAAGGTCGAAGATGGATTCATCTTCCACATGGCCATCTTTGAATGAGTCAACATAAGCATTTCAGCATAGTACAGATGATTATGCGAGAACACAAGATAGATTTTATGTGATGATTAGATAAGCCCATTACAATTTTCAAGAAAATATTACATAATCTCAGATCAAAACTATTTGAAAGCTGTTTTGCATTGAATGCCACATACAGATTCTATTAATGAATCAAACACAGATGTGCTTTGAGGCACAGAGAATAATGGGCAAGTTGTGTAATATGGACATCTCAATTTCAGAATTAGATATGTGCAAGTAAACCTCAATAGCAAGACAGAAAATTATGTTAAATACTATTTATTTATAAACAATTTAGGAGCAGGTGGATCATGGATTTACCTTGAGGTAGTGCTCTGATGCATAGTAACAGCAAAGGCAGCAAGTAGAAATTTCTCCTGAGTATCATACTCCTTTAAAATACACATACAATTATATAAAAACATAAAATCTTATTAACCCATTTATTCCCAAATACTCATTTGATAGTCTAATGAAACATATCGCATGCCTTTAACAATGTTTTATACAGAGTGAAAAAAAAAGCTCAGTTGGGCAATAAGACCCAATTAAAAAATTGCAACAAAAACTATTAAAATAAAATAAAATATTATTTAAACAACACTTCTACAAATAGGGGCTTTGTGTTTTCCTGTTTTCACATTCTTTGGCTTTACATTACAGACCAATCTTAGTAAGAAATTATAATAGACCCTTTAACAATTTTATGTGTCTCAATTATAAAATTTTAAGGAGATTTGACATCATCTTTCAAAGGGGCAACGTGTATAGGCTAATTAAACATCTGTGATCATGTGACTTTTTAAACCAGCTGTGTAAAAGTTCACATTCTGAACTTTCATTTATAGCCTAATTCACAACTGTTTAAAAATACATCAATAACACTTACTAACAAGTCCAAGTAAATGGACACACCATTAAGTAAATTAATATCAATAAATAGATACACTATGCTTCAAACTGACGTTTATGTGCAATTAGGCATTAAAATGTTTCAAGTTAAAAACGGTTTATGCATTTTTATTAGATGACATCCCGAACACTTGCTGAGTGCAGTAGCAACAGGTCTTTAAAAGCGTTTAACTGCAGCAGTCTAACAAAATGAAGACATTTGTGACAGTCTTTCAAGCATAGTTTCAAACGAAAGAAAATAATCATTATTTTCACTGAGAAAATTTTAATTAGTCAAGTCTATGGTGTCAAAAAGTATAAAAATGCTCTGACGTAAACAAGACTCACCTGTTGTAATGTGCAAACCAACTGAAACAGCACAAAGTCTATATGTCCTACAAGACAAAAAATGTTGAGAAAAAAAGGTCTTCTGGACAAATACTAACATCCACACGGCTCAGGGTTTCAGTTCAGTGGCCTGAGAACTAGTGGACTGATGCCCTTTATACGGTTCAGTCCGAACCATGTCATTCAGGTTCGGATATAAACCTGGACCTGCTGAGGGGGCTGAATTATATGATTCCCATCCTACAATGTCATGCCGGTAGCCTACCAATGCAGTGAAACCTCCTGTCCTCCCCTGCAGTGACGTCTTCGCGTCCAAATTCCGAGCCAAAGTCGCTGGGAGGTGGAACATTGAGAGATGTGGAGAGAAACATGCTCGCGCAAGATGCGACAGATGCTTTAGAGACTCGCGAATACAACCACTCACTGTCAGATATAATGTAAGTTATTATACAAATACTTTTCTAAACAAATATTTGTTTACATACATTTAACAATATTTACAAATAATAACTGTCATTTCTAGCTACCGGTACTCGATTTTATGCATTTTCGGTGTTTTAGAACCCAGCAACATTCAGCACTTCAACAACATTGTGGTAGTAAAAGAGCAACGAACTTATCACAGGTTGAGAATTAATTAAAGTGAAGTAATTAAACTTGACTTATATTTCTTCTCGCCAACAAAAACAGTTCGAAAATATGACAAAACAATTTAGTTTGTAGCCTACCCCCAAACAGTTCGAAAATATGACAGATTATTTCGTTCGAAACCAAGAAACTCGCAGACTAACAGCTGTTCTGGAGCAGCACATATGAGAGGAGCGGAGCCACAGGGATTCCCCCGCCGCTCAAAGTGTTCTGTAACCGCTCGGCTATCCATCCACTCCGGATTTTCTATTTCACACTGCCGTAAAAGAAACCCAGCTCGAGCGATCATGAAGCGAGAAAAAATAGGAAAGCGACTTTGAGAAAACTGTTCCTAGTTGCTGGTAATATCATACAACTCTGCTTTCCTCTATTAGCATAACATCAAGTTTATGCTTATTATCAGGATTATTTGGAGTGTGCTACCAGATTTTGTTTTTGAAAAAGAAAATGCATTAATTTGATCAAAAGTGGCGGCCCGTCGTCAATTATTCCTTACATAAAGTTATTCATGAAAATATATTATTATATTAATTATTCTATAATGAGTAGCTACTGTTATGATAAAGTCAGACTTTGAAAAAATACATGAATACCAGTCCAACGTAAAATGTACATTGTGCATATTTTTTTAATCTATAAATTGTTTGAATATATTTGTTCACATGTGTGAACAGTGTATATGTTTGTAAATTGAGGAAAGATTTTTGCCATTCTGGACGCACACTTTGGACATAGTAGTTATCCCCAAAAAGGGGATAATTTATGGCTTCTTTGGTGCATGTGTCTGGAAAGTCTGGAGAAAATCTGGTTTTGTGCAGATTTCTGTGTGTGTGTCAATACAAAATATCTCATATATTTCACTAGTTGAAGGATTCCAGGAATTTTATTTAGAGGTTTGCATGGTTTCAAACAATGGGGCTAAAATACGTCATGCAACAAAATGTTGTTTCCCAAGAACCCAGAAAGAAAGACAAACCAAGGATGACTTGATATCTTATGTTCATAAACTACCAATATCCAAGTTAGAGACAAACATAACTCTCCATGTCACAATGGTAATTCTAATTCAGTGCACAAGCAAAGATATTGCGTGACGAGACTTAATCATTTGAGAAAATTGGTTTGTCTTAGATATTGTGCCATCTTTCAAAAGATTTCTTCTGGAAGTACCACTTGGCCAATTCAAAATGCTTATTTTGCCATTTAATAGTAAGAGTCTGTTGGTCTCATGTGGTTCCATTCAAGCCACAGAGAGTGATATTTCATCCAGAGCTGAGCAAACATGCACGCTATCAAAACACATCACAGCTAAACATATTGAATATCACTTGGGATGTTGACATTAGTTCTACCAGTTTCCATACGCTGAATGAGTGCGTATCAAAACTGGGTTAGTGTGACATGGACAGGATTTCCCTCAGATTCATCTCTAGTCCCATAATATTTCTCTATACACTGGTGCCTCTGTCATGATAATTCTGTCATCTCTGTGACGATTTTTGCAGCATCTTCATGTTAGTCCATTCTTGTGCACCCAAGAGGCCACCTAACCTTTGCATAAATCAATTTGTAATATACGTACATCTTCGCTTGTTTTCACATATATAAACCTTTTTTATTGGTGCATAATTGAAGGTGTTTTTATCATGCATGTATTTTGTGTGGGGGTTTTTTTCTTTCAGAAAAACCTCACTGAGTTTCTTCAATTAAAACAATGGTATGCTGAGGTTATGTAAGCCAGACTCCTTTAACCTGTGTTTTATTACCATCGTTCTACCTTCAGAATCTGTGGTATTCAAAAAAATACTTATTGCTTATTTGATAGCAGGTTACGTAAGTTGTGAAGAACCCACAGGAGGTGGAATGTTCCATTATGTGTTGGAGATGAGCGTCAGAGCAGAGATGGAGGAATCTTACCAAAGCACAGATAAATAGACTTCTGATTTCATGCTGCTGAATATCCATCTGTCAAAATCACACAGTGTGCCATAAAACTAAACTAAAGTGCTTCATAAGGAACTCTTTACATAATGTTGGACTGTAAAATGGACCTTTTCAAGATATTCTCAGGGGGAAAGAATTGTCTCTTTGAACAGGCACAGAAAAGTGGTCTGCTGAGTAGCGTTGTTACGGGGCTGACGAGACGTGAGATGTGCAAGCTCTATTTAAAGCAGAGAGGTCAGAAACACAGGCAGGGTCGAACAATGGCAAACAGGTATATGACGGACAAGACACAAGAATAATCCTATGGCTAGCGAAGGTCAACGAACGGCGAACAGAATCAAAAGGGCGAGACTAAAGGGATAAATCCAGGACAACAGGCAAAGATCAGAAACCGAAAAAACAGACAAGACAAGACAAGACAACACAAGGCTAGGCTAGGCTAGGCTAGGCTAGGAAGCTAACGAGGGCTCTGTAGAGTAGCTATCACTGCTGGCGATAAGCGCATACAATACTTGGCAGTTAGAAAGGAGTGAGATTGAGTGTTAAATAGTGAGTGAGTGATATGAAACAGCTGTGTGCAATCAGTGCTGTGTGCAATCAGTGTAATGAATGATGGGATATGTAGTCCGGGGTGATATGCAACAGTGTGTAGTGCGAGAGTCAATGAAATGGAAAGGGTGACCTCTGATGGCTAGCAGACGGAAGTTCATGGACCGGATACGTAACAAGCGTTATCTGAATCATGAACGAATTGTTAATTTAAGTTGGATATTTTTAAGGATTCACGAATCGGACTAAATCTTGCTGACTCACTGAAACTAGAACAATTCATAATCAGATATGCATTAATGGATTTGGATTGAACCAATTTTTCATTGATATGGTGGAATCTGTGAAAGTTACTTTAAAAGCATTTTATTTAAGTGTGAATAAACCTTTCAGATAAGAAATTAGATTAGAGATTAAAATTAGTGGTTTAATGTAAATGAAAATTGTATTTCAGTTCTAAATTAAATGTATGTTATAATGAAACCATGAGAGATAATAAATTCAAATATTATTAGAATTAATAAAATTTTATTAAAAAAAACCATTATAAATAGCTTGCACAAGACTTTACGCTGAAACTGATTCTTAAACTTTTTGAATGAATCGATTCACAGTAATGATTCGAACTTCCCATTACTGCTGCAAAATGAATGAAACATCTGTCAGCACAATGCAGAAAACTCATGTAGCTACATGGAAATTCAAAGAGTTGCATGACAATTCATTTTTAGCAAGGCTTTAATCTTCCAGTTGCAGATTATATATCACTTACCAGCTCATAATAAATCTGTGACACTGTAAGCTTGCATTTTCTTGCATGCACGAATCCTTTAAAGGGTTAATTAACCAATAGGGGAACAGCTGTTCAGCATTTTCCAATTATATGCAGTATGAGACACAAAGGAGTCAAAATGATTGGTCACACCTGTGGCTCATGATGCTGAACGCATCTGAATGCCATCCAGTTGTTGATTTCCTTTTTCTTCTGCACAGAAACCAAACCATGCCTGAAGAAAGTTACTGTATTTACGACGAACAATAGCATTATAAAATAAATCTGAGTTGGAACTTTCTGACTCTGTTTTAAACAAAAAGAGGCAAAGAGAGAAAGTTAGCAAGACAGAGAGAGTGAGAGAATAGGCCGGTTTGGGAAGGAGGAGCTCTGGCCCTGGGTCCCTGGGCACAGAAGGTGCTGCAATGCTGCATTACTAACAGTCTGAATGGGAAGCACCTCTCATCTTCATTTCCTTTTTCTCTCGCCCCCACCCCACTAAAAAAACTATCTAGTCTACAACACAAATGCAAGACATACATGCTCCTCTGTCTCTCCTTCTCAGACTTTGAAGATCCAGTGCGAAAATCCTCACTACTTCCTGTCCTATTTAGTTTAAATCGTGGTATTCATGTCAGATGCATACCAGCATTCAGCTGCACTCCTTCAGTGTCAAAGAGTTCAGTTCCATGATCAATTTTGGTTTGAAGAATGGTTGAAGAATAAATGGCTCTTAAATGTTCATCTCTCTACTAATATCTATGAATATCAAGTCTATAAAATGTATGTAAACATATATGTCAACAGCCATTTTTTCAATGCATTATTTATTATTTATTAATTTTATTGTTACCATACACACACACACACACCACACAAATTGTTTCTTCAGCCGTTCTTTGGGGTGGTTGAGGTGCTATATAGCACCGCTACCGTATAAAGAACCTGTTAAGCCCCTGTATAGTTCTTTAAAAGTTCTCTAACTCTCTCTTAGTCTCTTAGTTTAGTCGGGGAAAGGATTAAAAATGACATTAAAATACAGTGCATTTCCTGAAGAGAACATGGTTCTCAACCTTTTTGCCCCCAAGGCCCCTATAAGGTAATATTCCAGGGCTCCCACACGAGACTTTTTGACATCAGAAAAGCATAAAAGTGATTCAAAACAGCTTTTGCCATTGTAGTAAACTCCCATTCATAGAGAGTGGAGTAACAAAGCTAAAATCTAAGGAGGAGAATGGGGTTCCTCCTATAGTTCTACATAGCACCATTTGAAAAAGGAATAAAATTTTACATAAATCAGTCTAATGTTATATGAATAAACCCCTCCATAAAAACCTTCAGAATATATATATGCCAAGTTTTGTCTTGAAACTCTATTTGGCGCAGGCTGATGGGTCCTGATTATATTCACAGCATTAAACTACTTCGCACAAGCTGATTGTTGCATATGCAGCCAATAAGCTTGCTGCTTTATATTTAAATAGCTGGATAGCATTCACTAGAGCAGTGGTCACCAACCTTTTTAGGCCCAAGATCCCTGACCTCGGCCTTTATGAAAGACAAGATCTACCTATTGAAGAATTGATAGAAAAAGACATCCCAGATTGTACTTCAAATTTGAGGCCTTTTACTTAGTATTTTAATTAGGGATGCGCCGATCATAGCTGATTCAGAATTCAGATTTTCTTTTCTTTTTACTAGCAAATTGGATTCTGATACTGATTTTTAAGCAAATTTATTTATTGGCTATTTGCTTTATAACAAACAAACTGGCTTTAAACAAAAATATCTAGCCATTTGAAATTAGAGGCAACCACTGCATTTTAATCATGATCTGCACCGGGCAGTTGTTTTTTATTTGATTTAGGTTAATTTCGGGATTTAAAACAAAAACAGAATGGTCTGACTTTAGGTGTTATTTATTTATTTGCTACATAAAACATCTGCGCGAAACAAAAGCAGCAGGTCTGAATGAGACGCACTCTCTGACAGCAGGTGGCGCCTATGAACAGGGTTGCCAGGTTTTCGCAATAAAACTAGTCTAATCGCGTTTCGAGGGGGGTTCCCCTGTAAATACACGTTTTTTTGGCGGGGATCTTCCAGTAAAATTCACATTCCAGGTACTAAATATCACGTTATTGGGGTCGCTTCAACCCGCGGACATGAACAACAACCCGCGGAAACCGTGTTAAAGTAGCCCAATTATGCGGGAAATGTAAACAAAGCAGAGTTGCGCTTTATACGGAGAAGAAAATGCTATTGCCGTCGAAACTTTTCTCAAGACAGTTCCCTTCAGTGATACATTAATATAACCCCAGTAATGTAATGCATTTTTGTACTTATTTTACTGTTTTTTTTCGGGATCTACTGGGACAGTGATAAAGATCTACCAGTCATTGCGATCGACGGGTTGGCGACCACTGCACTAGAGTATTCCGCAGCGTGCTTTCAGAGTTCCTCTGAAAGTCTCCACCTTCCCCAGCTCCATCTGTACAGATATGCTGTGTGTTATTACAGTATATATGCTATTTGTGCAGCAGCAGTATGTCTTAAATACTCACAGCACCATATCAGCATATGTATTGGCAGTAGCAAGTTCCTGTACTTGCTTTGCAGCAGCAATAATCTACAACAGCAATATTTTGCTTGCCTGTAGTGTCTAGTGTTCATATTTTCCTCCAATTAGGCAAGAAGAATAATTCTTATATGTTTATAATTCTTTATGATTGACATAAAAAATAATAATTCATATCTTTGAAAATTACATTTTACGTTGTCTATTCACGGCTTCTTTTTAAAGTTCAGAATGTTTTTTCATTGTCTCAGAATTGGATGTTAGAACTGACAAGTAGGAAAAACTTGTATGTTGTTGGAGAGAATCTGACAAGTTTAAAAAATATTTTCTGGCAGAGGTCACATAATCAAATGACTTCAGTTACAAGAAACATCCCGCAGCTGCCTTCCGCATACACTTTCCCTCACAATATGGACAATACAAATAAAAAGAACAGAAATGTTCATTGTAATCGAGTGTTGAAGTCTGAGAGCTTGATGACCTAACCTCACACAACTCAATGTAAAACCACCCTAAACTAACATGCTATTATTTGAAAAGAGCAATAAAGTATCTAAGGGTCTGACTGTTTTCTCTTACAGGGGATCCAAAAGTCTGAGACCACATTGAAAGGCTGGATTGTTTTTAATTTAAACTTGGAAATAACGGAAACCTAACGTAATAGTTCATCCAAAAATGAAAAGTCTGTCATCATTTACTCACCCTCATGCCATTCTGAAACTATATGTTTTTTTTGTCCATAGAATGAAAATCAATGGGGTCAAATACAGTTTCCACATTAATTTCTAAAGGTTAAGTGTAAATGTCAAAGATAGCATATGTCAAATGTTTTTATGATTTATTAAACATCAATGGACCTCAGGAAAAATATGATAAATGAAATGATAAAATGACATCTTTAAAGTCTGGTGATCTATCACACACACACACACACACACACACTCTCATGGTTATGTCTTTGTTCTGACTTCCCACATGTCAAGTTCAGCAGCTGCATCCATCTGTTCCTAATTTCAGTATCAGTCACTGTCTGCAGGGAAAGCAAGCAAAACTGCCTGATCCAGTGTTCCGTTTGGCCGTCTGGTGATCATTTTATCAATGTAACCCAGCATCTAGACATCAGAGAGTTCAGACGGTTCTCAGAGTTCTCTCCAAAGCGTCACATGCAGCATAAAGCTAAAATATCAGAACTGGACTTTGTTAAAACTGACAAGCAGTAAATATTGTATGTTGGTGGAGAGAATCTAAAAGCGAGAGTCTTAAAAATATTTTGTGGCAGAGGTCATGCAATCAAATGACTTCAGTTACGAGAAACGTCTCACAGCTGCATTCTGCGTACACTGACCGTAGTTTAGTACACCATATGCTTGATATGAATAATAATAACTGAATCATTTTATTTGTGCTGCTAATGGAAGTCTTGAACTTCCTGGGACTGATGACCTAACCTCAGAGGGTTCATTTACACCTTAATGTAAAAGAACCTTATATATCGTTTTCTTTTTTGTCTTATTTTCCAGTAAAATATTTAAACAGCCTTATATAAGATATATTCCTAAATTAAATGGTAAAATTATATAGGGATATAAAACATTATATATATATACACACACATATATATATATATATACACACACACACACACACACACTATATATATATATAATAAAAAAATACTTTGGACTTTGTTTGCAAGATAAGAAAAAATTCAGATTAGTGAGATTTAAACTCAGAAGTCTGTCTTTTTCTCTTGCAATTCCTATTTACATCTCAGAATTTTTTTTTTTCCATTTCTCCTACGGAATAAAAAAATGGTATTATGATTTTTTATTTCACAATTCTGACTTTTTCTTGAGCTTATATCTTGCAATTGTAAATTAGAAACTCACAATTCTGTCTGAATTGTAAGATATAAACTTAGAATTGCAAGAAACAAAGTCCGAATTGTGAGATAAAAAGTCGCAATTAACTTTTTGTTCATTTATTTTTTATTCTGTGGTGGAAATGGGCTTCCATGTAAGCAAACAACACAAAACTACTTAAGAAAATAACTTCTGCAGAGCAAACTAACATTGAAATTGAACTAGCAGTTGCATATCTCACACATGAAAATAAGCGAATGAACTAATGCCTTTAAAAAGTAAAGAAGAACAGTTGTTCCTGGCAGAGTCATGCATATACAAACCCACACATCGATGTGTCTTTCTCTCATCATTCAGAAGTGCAGACCTCCTTTGATAAAGTGCTCCTCACTCTCCTGCATCATATCTAAAATAAATGAATTCCATCCTGTACTGACAGAATGAAGGAACATCCTTTGAATGAACTTACAGATATAAGGCTAATGTGGGAAAGTTTATTCATTACCCTTGAGTCTGTTAACTGGTGAGGGAAATAAAGCACCAAAATATGTTTTACAAATCATAACGACTTGGAACAATCTTTCAGGCCACTGAGGTGGAGTCAGGTTTAATTTATAGTGTAAATTTAAGTCTATAAATGGATTGAAAATGCCAACTAAGCAAAGAACAACAAAATTTTATATGAAAACAGAGGTTATGAACAACTATCAAGAACAGGTTTATGTCTTTTTTTAAAAATCTTTTTATTATTTATAATTGTACTAAGTTACATTGGCTGCTGTAATAAGAACAACATTGTGGCCAATTCAGTAATCTCAATTTATTCTCCATTTGTTTTTTTGACAGCTCATTTCACACATCGCCAAAGCAAGTTTTCAGCATCCTGTCATAAACTTGGAGTCGTTAGGAGCATATTTGTAAAAACCAGGTCTCTGAAAGTAGCTCACACACAGACTTCACCAGAATTTGTTATTCACAGAAACAGACTATCATGAGGTAGTTAAGTGCATCCATATTTGACATCACTCTGTTTACCATTAGAAGTGCACAGCTTCTTTGTTTAGGAAAAGCAGCCAAACCCAATTAGAGAGAAGTTGAAGCGTTATTGTTTTTCTTTAATTCAAAAGTAGAGATCAAACATAAAACCACTAGAAAACTGCCTCAGCTATTGCCTGAAGTCATATGGGGTGAAAATATTTTCCTGTAATGACTCATAACAATGAACAAAAACTGCTGAATTGGTTCCATTCACATTTAGAACTTGCGGCAAAATAAAACATAAAAAAAAAATCGACTTTTCTTTCGTTTTATCTTGATATTTCATACACTTTCAAAACAAAAAATGTGACCCACAGTACATTGTCATTTCCAAAGGAAACAGAAAATGCAGCATAAAAATTTATGCTATAGGTGGATACGATACATATCTTGGCATTTTTATGCAAATCTATTATTTGTTGTACATAAATACTAAGGTATAATATTAACAATCAAGAGAGTCAATATGAACTGTTGCAAAATGTGCTTTGCTAAAGATAACTCTCTATGGGATAGTTGCTAAATGGGCAGAGAACAGAATGACCTCAGAAAAGTTATTGACGCAGAAATGCTGCCAGGACACCACCCATCATTAAAGACTCAACATTCTTCTCTATCACTTATTTGAAGATCTCTTGGCGCCAGATATACACAATACATGTATTGCTTTCAGATGAGCATCCCATCTCTGATCATGTTAAAATGTAATTTGTTCCTCAAACATCTTGGTTAGGTTTTTGTTTGAAAGCCCAAACCATACAATATGTATTAAACCTGTGCAAATGATTCACGCAGAAATGCTTAAAGTACAGAGATCACTCAAACTTTGTTTAGTATTGTCAGTCTCGGGTATGCTGTCTATTTTTGTTTTTGTAAAAGTAATACCAGTGCTCCAGCCTACGACTAAAATAGTAGCAAATGCAACCAGAAATAAAAATTTGCAATCATTTTAAAAGTTTAAAATCTTACATTGACTTGGCATTGTCCACACTAACCTTTTCTCTTTTGTTTTGGCCTTTCGTCCACACTAAGATGGCATTTTTGTTAACAAAAACAAAGTTTTTTGAAAATGATCTCCAAAAAATACATCTGAAAATGCTCTTGCTGTAGTGTGGACTGTGAAAATGGAGGTATTTGAAAATGATGACGCATGTTTAGTCGTGACTCGTGACGTATACATACAATATTATCTATATAGTCTGTTTTGTATTGTGTCTGTTGTATGCTATTCACTTTCACACTATTGCTAAAGATATGTGACCCTGGACCACAAAACCAGTCACAAGTAGCACGGGTATATTTGTAGCAATAGCCAACAATACATTGTATGGGTCAAAATTATTGATTTTTCTTTTATGCCAAAAATCATTAGGTTAAGATACAAGATATTTAGTAAATTTCCTACCGTAAATATATCCAAACTTCATTTTTGATTAGTAATATGCATTGCTAAGAACTTCATTTGGACAACTTTGAAGGCAATTTTCTCAATATTTATATTTTTTTGCACCCTCAGATTCCAGATTTTCAAATAGTTGCATCTCGGCCAAATATTGTCCTATCCTAACAAACCACACATCAATGGAAAGCTCATTTATTCAGCTTTCAGATGATGTATCAATCTCAATTTCAACAAAATTGACCCTTATGACTGGTTTCGTGGTCCAGGGTCACATATGTAAATCTGTACACTCTTCATACCACATTCCTGCAAAGATGAAAAGATAAAATAATCCTGCCAGAAGAATTGATAACTTCATTATGCCTTTGTCTATATCTAGTGAGCTTTTATCAGGTTTTACACGTGTAGTAAGGCGAATTTAGCTTTTTCTGACATTTCAGTGTGGATGAGAAGCTTTCAGAAAATGCTAGTGTGGACAGAGAGCATTTTGAAACAAAAACGCCATTTTCAAATCTATCCTGATTAATGTAGACATAGCTTTATACAATAATCTTAAAGGGATAATTCACCCAAAATGAAAATTCTGCGTTCTTCATGTTGTTCCAAACCTGTACAACTTCCTTCCTTCTGTGGAACACAAAAGAAGATACTTTGAAGAATGTTGGTAACCAAACAGTTTTGGATGCCCTTGACTTCCATAGAATGAAATATCAAAGTAACACATAATGATGACATCATTGCAATATTTGCACACTGTATTGCAAGGAGTCTCTCTTTACATACTGAATCATGAGTTGTCTTGTCTACATATATTTAGTCATTTATAGCTCTCATCACTCTATTGATTCTGGTGAGACTGAAAGATAATGGGAAGTGGCTCTGGTGTATAGCCTTTCATTTATGCAAAACCAAACCTAAAACATAAACTCACCTAAAAACGATCTCCTTCCATCCACCTTCATTCAAAGCAAAGCAAGGGGAGGACCTTGAAAATAAATCATTTGGGGTCTCAAATTACTGTAAAGTACATTTAATACAAAATAAGCCATTCTAAAAAGAAGATGTACAATCAAGATACTACTACTTTATTATCACTTTGCCGCAAATAATATTACACATCAAATAAACATATGAACCTGTGCATAAGCATAGTGTGTGTACAGTATGTGTATCAGCGCATGAGAACGTGTTGCTATGTAAAGCTCAATGGTCTTTTGTCTGAGGGTGCGTCTTTGGCTTCGCGGTTGAGGGCGTGAGCATGTTGTCACATCTGTAGGTTGTCAGTGGCAGCTGAAATGATGAAATCACAGATCCCGTCCATGATGTAGGTCTCAGAGGTGGCACGCCAGCACAGTAATCTCAACGTGACTGATGTAAGACTTTCATTAGTCTGCAGCATCGGTGAACTTGAGGTAAGAACTGAGCCGTTGGGGTAGATCCCACACTTAAGGGAGGAGAGATTCGGCCGGATGAAACAAAGCCAGTTTTCCATCAAGTGTTCCAGTCAACAGCTGTGAAAAAAAAAAAAAAGACTTCACTCATGAAACATCCTGTCACTGCGTGAATAAGTTCATGATAAAACTGTCTATTCTATCTATGAGGTCTTGAATGATTCAAGTGAACTTAAGTGCTTGTTTGCAGTTATTAATTCCAAAAGTGCCGTTTAACAATCAATGGCATTGTTCAGACAATTCCGTAATCCAAAATTGTCGCAAGCCACAGACAAAACAGAAACATTACATTTTATAACAACACATCTGCCATCCTAATGATGGGGTAAAAGGATCGGTGGTTTTCATTTATTTATATTTGCCAATAAAAATGTTCTGAAACTTTTATGTCCTGCACTTTGAATTGTGCTCTCCTGAAGACAATTAGCCATTTAGTTATGAAACCCCATTTAATCAGAAGTTTGTTTACTGGAATCAAACCAAATCTGGATTCTTATGTTTCGACAGACACAAATCAGAAGCAAAACTTCAGAAGTGTGTCGTGACGCAGTCCCGCAGGGTGAAGGATCTAACCACCACAAGGTGCCTGGAGGGTTTTAGAAGAATGACCTCATGGCTTTGTCATAGGTGGGAGATTGTCCAGTCAGGTTTTACAGAGTGACATGAAACTGTCTTGGCAGTGGTCCGGAGTGGGTTCTGAACAGAGAATGTCACATACCTGCATTTACAGACACAGTAAAGTCTTTTGAAAGGAAAAATGAATTTGCCTCTGGGCTTATATTATCTGGTCTGGTAAAAAACATATTTGTGACCCTGGACCACAAAAGCATTCTTAAGTCACTGGGGTATATTTGAAGCAATAGCCAAAAATACATTGTATGGGTCAAAATTATTGATTTTTCTTTTATGCCAAAAATCATTAGGATATTAAGTAAAGATCATGTCCCATGAAGATATTTTGTAAATTTCCTACTGTAAATATATTAAAACTTAATTTTTGATTAGTAATATGCATTGCTAAGGACTTCATTTGGACAACTTTAAAGGTGATTTTCTCAGTATTTTGATTTTTTGGCACCCTCAGATTCCAGATTTTCAAATTGTTGTATCTCGACCAAATATTGTCCTAACCTAACAAACCATACATTAATGGAAAGCTTATTTAGTCAGCTTTCAGATGATGTATAAATATCAATTTCGAAAAATTGACCCTTATGACTGGTTTTGTGGTCCAGGGTCACATTTAGTTCCAGATGTTTTCAGTATCAGAGAATTTGATCTGAGAATGATTAGAGATAAAACATCTCCATATAGCAAATGCTTTGTCAGTGCAGTCACCTTTCAGAATATATTGATATATCGAAGCATTTCATTGTTCCTCCAGTTTAATTTCATAACAGTGTGTTTAAACTACTGTAGTCAGTGAGATGTTTACATCCATGCAAAATCATTGTACTTGTACTTTAAAGCAGTACATACACAAGTATAATGATTTAAGAACTGGTATACATGCATATTATCTATGCTAGCACACTTTTTGAGCAAAAATACATGATTTTTCCAATCTCAAAATTACTTGGTGTAGATTTAAAAAAAAAAAAAATTTTCTAGAGACTACACTCTAACAAATTTATTTTAAATAATATGATTATAGACTTTTCCTTGACTTTTACAATGACTTTTAGAGATAATTCGAAATCATTCGATTTCTTGGCTTCACCAGGCCAAAAAACAATAATTTTCTCCAAGATGTCCAGGTTTTTCATGAAGGTGGAAACCTTGTATCACCCCTAAAACAAACAAGGTGTGATTTGTGTGTAATTTGAATAAACATTCAACTATTCACACTTGAATATAACAAAAACCATTTCAGTATGAATGAAAGAAAAAAAGGATCTATTTTAAGGTCCAATTCTCACTATTAACTAACTATTAACTATGACTTTTGCCTCAACAAACTCCTAATTTGCTGCTTATTAATACTTAGTAAGGTAGTTGTTAATTTTAGGTATGGGGTCAGGTTAAGGAATCTAAAATATGGTCATGTAGAATAAGGCATTAATATGTGCTTTATAAGTACTAATAAACAGCCAATATGCTAGTAATATGCATGCTAGTTAATAGTGAGAATTGGTAATTGAAATACAGTGCTTAGTACAAAATCTTATTGTTGCTTATTTTATGAAGATATTTAAGTATTTCAGTGAAAAATTTTAGAGTTGGATCAGATGCATTTTGTTGTGTGGAAGAATGCAGAAAGAAGTTTCCATCATAAAATCTACATAAAAAATAATGAGTTAGGGAAGAATTCCCTTTCCCATGCATCCAGATCTTCTTTTCATTGAGTGTACCACAGGAGTATACGTCAGCCTAAATGGTTTTAAAAGCAACTTGACGATAAATCAGAATGCAAAATATCGTACTTTTTGACGCAGGTTTCATAACCTGATTTACTGCAAGGTTCACTGGCTGAAGGCTAAGGAAGGAAGAAACACAAATCTTCAAAACGAAAGCTGAACGATAAATAACTTGTAGACATGTTTACATGTTTGTTTTTAGCTCATAGGGGGATCGTTTAATATAGTTAGAATAGCCTCTTTAGGATATAAAGCTTTTAGTCAGGCTATGTTTGCAGTGACCCAAGAAATATGGGAATCGAGGGCCAGATACAGTACGCTACCGACAAATATTAAAATTATAGGCCTAAAGCATACATTTTAGGAAAACAGCAGGGTCTTAGATACCGGAAATTAATATAAACGCAAATAAAGAAAAGAAAGGAACAAGTAAAGAAAAGAAATCAAACATACAGTGGTGTTCAAAAGTCTCCTTTACTTCCATTAAAAAATTCTGTATTTTCAGCAAAATCCTATTACATCTCAGATTACCCTGAAGTCACAGAGAAAATCCACTAAGGCACCTTGAAGCTGTGAAGACTCAATTACTCAGTTTAATTGCTCAGTTGCTCTAAACCTGTCTTTAAAAAAAAAGTGATTAGAATTATGAGAACATATAAAATGACACAAAACCTTCTTCTGCCAAATAGCGGCCTGGCATAACCGTCTGAATTGCTTTGAATGATCTGCTCTGAGGAATAAAGCCAGCTGCCTCAGGGCTGGTGTCAGTATATAGAGGGGTGTTTCCAAAAATGTGTAGACTCTCAGAGGGAAAAGCTGAGAGCAGAGACAAAGCAAACTGACAGTGCCACTGCCAATTCCCAAAGCCACAAGAGTTATTCAAGCAGGAAAATATGCCATCCTGCTGGGCTCAGACTCTTATTTTACCATGGATATTAGCTTCTTTGGCAAAACTGGGCGAGAAAATTTATTTAGTATGCTTGACCATTCACTAATTCTACACAATTCACAATCGGAAATCATGTTGTACTTTGTATCCAAAGACTTTTTAAAGGGTTAGTTCACCCAAAAATGAAAATTCTGTCATTAATTACTCACCCTTGTGTCATTCCACACCCCTAAGACCTTCGTTCATCTTCAGAACACAAATTAAGATATTTTTGATCAAATCCGATGGCTCAGAGAGGCCTCCATTGACAGAAACGCCACCCAAACTCTCAAGATCCCAACCCAGTCTCATAAAAATACGTACGTCTGGGTGCTTTTCTGCAACACCGTTTTTACGTACCTTACTGCACGTTTCGCCACAGTTTCAAAGAGAAATGTCCACTGAGTGGCGCTAAAACACGGGTTCAATACGTGAACCCCGCCGGCTCATTATTGGACGGCTCCTGCATCAGCATCACACGCATGCGTCGCGCTGCTCACATGTGCAGCTTTGGCCAATAATGAACCGGCGTTCGGACGTACAACACGGAAGCCTTCACTGTGCTTACTGCGTTAACCGCGTAAGGATAATGACAGGGAAGAGAAGAGATTGCTGAATAAAGTTATTATTTTTGTTTTGTTTTTGCGCAGTATTCTCGTCGCTTCATAAAATTATTGAAGAACCACTGTAGTCACGTCGACTGTTTTAACGACGTCTTTAGTCTGACGATGTCTTTCATACTTTTCTGGACCTTGACAGTGTAATTTACTTGGCAGTCTATGGGACAGTCACAAGCCTCCCGGTTTTCATCCAAAATATCTTAAATTGTGTTCCGAAGACGAACGAAGCTTTTACGGGTTTGGAACGACATGGGGGTAAGTGATTAATGACAAAACTTAATTTTGGGGTGGAGTATCCCTTTAAAATCATGATACGTTTTTTTCAGGATTCCTTCAAAAGAACAGAAGAAAAGAAGTTCAAAGGAACAGCATTTATTTGATTTGTAAAATTATAAATGTCTTTACTGTTTATTTTGATTAATTCAATGTGTCCTTACTGAATAAAAGTATTAATTTCCTCTTAAAAAAAAAATCTTACTGATCCCAAACTTTTTAACAGTATAGAGTAAATAAAATGTTGGGATTTTTATTCAGTATTTTTTTTATTTTGAAAATAGGCTTAACATTTTTAAACTAAACTTTAAAATTTTAAATAACAATATCATCATTAATCAAACAAAAGTTCACAAAAGAAAGGGACAACTGAATGATTTCCTATAATCGTAATTTTCAAGTATGCAGACCTGCACTGATTTTTGCATGCAGGTTCTCACGCAGGTAGGGTGCTAGCAACTCTTCTGGAGAACCTGCACACAAGACATCTGTTAATGTCACAGAAAGGTCACACCTCTGCACTAACTTCCACAGGAACATCTCAGACTTGGCTTATTGGTAGTGTCTGCCTGAACAGAAAGTCTCTCTCACTCAAGTTAGGTGGTCAAGCTGTGAGAAATCAAGGCCAACTCAAAGGGATACTTTTAGAATAATACATAGTAGTTGTGCTATTTGGACACCAAAGGTGTAAGTCACACACCGATATCTTCATGTGTGCAAACCACTGTTTAAAAGACATTTTTCTTACCTTCTTCATCTGCCAGCAACGACTCATCCTTAAATGTCCAAATAACACAAAAAGTTTTGTTTTGAAAAAAAAAGGAACTTAACTTGAATAATTGAATTAAATATGACCATTCACAATAGGAACTTCTGTAAGTGGCTGAATAATAAGCAAACGTAGGTTACAGAGGCTGACTGCAATATCTTCCCTTGTCTTGTTATATGAATAATAGGTCTAGCATAAACACAAAAAGCTACTTTTTGACATCACATAGCTTAACATTACAAAAGTGAGTGAGACGGAAAATTGAATTAGCAGAGGAAAAACCTATGCTAGGAGAATCTTACACCTGAAATACATTAAAATGGGGAATGTCCTGGAATGAGGATGACATCTACTTTGGCAGAGACCACTGAAGCATTACAGACAGCAACTGCAGTGCAAAATGGGATGATAACCTCATTTTAAATACTATAAAGTGGCCAGTTACACTACGATGCTGAGGGCCAACTGCTGACCATGTATTTCTAAAATATAATTTATTTCAAAAACTAAGAAATTAAAAATAACGAAATCTAAATATAAAAATAATAAAAATATAAATAATATAAACATACATTTTGCTTAATCTAAGAAGGCAAAAATATTTTTTTTTTTTGTGCTGAGGGCCAACTGCTGACCATGTATTTCTAAAATATAATTTATTTCAAAAACTAAGAAATTAAAAATAACGAAATCTAAATATAAAAATAATATAAATATAAATAATATAAACATACATTTTGCTTAATCTAAGAAGGCAAAAATATTTTTTTTTTTTGTGAAAGGTTGAAAGGATGACCTTAAGATTCTGTATTATTCTATGCAAAATGGCTTCCACTGCACTAAATGTCTCTCCAAACTTATGACCAAAAAGCAGCCAAGAGATACAGCTACAGCTGTTTATGCAATAAAATCCAGCCTCTGTCTAAAGATATAACTCTTTCTCGTCACACATAGCTTCCAAAATCCATGTGCTACAACTTAAAGACAAATACCGCTGAATGTGCAGAAATAATATACAGTGGCCTCAAAAAGTATTTGGAAATTCAAGTCACAAAAAAAAAAAAAAAGCCTGAATGCCATTGTATTATATAGAAAACATCAAAGCAAGTGGCATCTGCAACCGAATATTGCTCAGCATGGTTTCAAAATTAAATTCACTTTTCTGAGCCATCTGACTTACTTTTATAGTTTACTCACCAAGGCTGAATTTACTTGATTAAAAATACAGTAAAACAGGATTTTAAAATATTGTTACAATTTTAAAAAACTGCTTCTATTTTAAAAGATTTTAAAATGCAGTTTATTCCTGTGATGGCAAAGCTGAATTTTCAGCATCATTACTCCTGTCTTCAGTGTCACATGATCATTCAGAAATCATTCTAATATGCTGATTTGGTGATTAAGAAATTTTTTTTTATCATCAGTATTAAAAAGTTGTGCCACTTATGTTTCATTTGATCACTTTTAAGGATTCTTTGATGAAAAACAGCATTTATTTGTCATACCTTTTTCAGTGCCTTTTTAAACCAACTGGTCCAAAGATGATTTTTTTTATTGGATGTATGAATTCACACAAGTGTAGTTAATTATATATGTTCCGTTTACGGTTGACAAGTACAAAATGCCCAAATGCTTTTTGTCTTAATTTCTATTATTCAAAACCTAGCAAACCTGATTAATATTTTGCTTGTAAAGTGCACCTACTGCACTCTAAAAAATGCTGGGTTAAAAACAACCCAGTGCTGGGTAAAATATGGACAAACCCAGCAATTGGGTTGTTTTGACCCAGCGGTTGGGTTAAATGTTTAAGCCAACCACCCAGAAGGTTGGCTTAAACATTTAACCCAACCGCTGGGTCAAAACAACCCAGTTGCTGGGTTTGTCCATATTTTACCCAGCACTGGGTTGTATTTAACCCAGCATTTTTTAGAGTGTACTGTATGATATTAAGTGTGACTTTGGTGTCCAAATATTGTTTGGGGCCACTGTATGTTTTAAAGAGGAGAGAAAAGAATTGTAGAGTTGCCATTAAAACTCTATGGGAAACACTATGCAGTAAACATGGAAAAGAAACTTTAGCACATTTCACTGTTTGTGTGAGTAAAAATGCATGCAGGTTTGAGTGACAGAGTACATTTCAAATTGGAACTGGATATCAAATTGAATATCTAACCGCATTCCTCCTAATAAAGTGTCCACTATACGTCCGATTGAAATGAGACCTGTGAGTGAATGCATGCTGACTTATGAACTGAGCTTTTAAACACCACAGATCTATTCCGCCAAGACCAAATACATTAACATTGTTATGTACATTACCATGCCAATCCCTCCGAGAGTTGTCATGACAGAACTCTGTATCGGAGCCAGTACAACAGCGACCACTAAGACTTTCCACTTCCAGTCTTGGAAATCTGAATGAATAAGAGCTTGGAACAGGACAAAGAAAACGAGCAAAACAGTGCATGCAAATCCTAAAGCCATGTGCATATCAATACCAGCTCAAAACACAAGGACCAATTCACACTGGAAAATTTAAGACATAATATGGGACTGGTTGTGATTATACCTATCAAAAGGAATGAACACTGAACCACTTTCTGGATCAGAGACCTTCAAAAATGAAGACGCCCCAAAGATGCATGTTTATATTTTTCCCCCCAAAATAGGAACATGGCATATTTTTGGTCTCATAATGGGGATATAAGCTTCAAAAGCTTCACAAATAATACAAAAGCACCATAAAAGTCTCATAAAATCTTCTGAAGCTAACCAATAGCTTTGTGTGAGACAAATCTGGACCTAGTTACTGATAATATTGCCCTTCAGAGCTGTTAACCTCTGTCAACTGGATCAACCGAGTCACTGAAAGGATTCTACTTAAAAGAATCTTTCATTCATGAATTGGACTGTACTTCTCTTGCTAGAGCTCAATGAATAATGAGTTTAATTTTGGTTTTGTTCTTCAAGTAAACCTGTTGTATTGCTTCAGAAGCCTACTTTAATGATATGTTGCAGCTGCAAACTTTTTGAAGCTTAAAAGCTTCAGTCCCTATTCATTGCTGTTGCATGGAAATGAGGATGAAAAATAGTGTTCAAATCATCTCTTTTAGAAGAAGAAAAAAAATCACACCGTTCTGACATTCAGACTCAAACAACAAAACAGCTAAGAAGCTGACCAGGTTAGGCTAGAGATGATGACACTATAGACATGTGCCACAGGTACATCCTACTCTGTATGGACATTATACTCAAATACAGAACCATCAAAAGCACTGCATTTATTTATTTTTTTCAGGTCAAGGACCCCTAGTGGATAGAGAGCAGGGCCCCCCGGGACATATGAATAGTTCAGCCATGAAATTCTATTTGCATTCCAATTGGTTCATTCAGTTCAATATTCCCAGCCAATCGGATTCACGTTATAACTCATTGCCATTTACCTATATAACCACATTTTTAATGAATGCTATGTCTGTGCGCTATGTTTGTCCTCATCTTAGCCCACCGCCTCCCCAGCACCACCTGCCCGGATCTGCTATGGGGATCTTCCTCTCTCTAGCAGCAGCATGTTTCTTTTCAATTTTATGATCTGAGCATTTAGCAATAGCAAGTCTACTTGCTCTGCAGCAGAAGTGTAGCAGATATAGTCTGCTAAGACCAAACCTATGCACATTCATTTACATTAATAAAGATTTTACAATCTATCCTGAGTTGTCATGACTGAAATTATATAAAAATACATAAAAGTATAAAAACGAGTAATAAAAAAGTATAAAATTGAGTGTTGTATTTTAATCCTCCCTATAATAATATGCATAGCTTTCCATTAAAGCATTTACATACTTGTTATTTTTAAATTGCAACGGCTTTAAAATAATCATGGAGTCATATACTTAAAATACACTACAGTCTAGGGTCAGTAAGATTTTATAATGTCTTTGAAAGCAGTCTCTTATATGTTTACCAAGGATACATTTATTTTATCAATCGATTTGATCAAAAATACTATAACAAATAAAAAAATAAAAAAAGTAATATTGTGAAATATTATTACAATTTAAAATAACTGTTTTGTATATGAATATATTTTTAAATAATTTATTCCTGTGATGGAAAAGCTGAATTTTCATAAGACTCCAGTCTTCAGTGTCACATGATCCTTCAGAAATCATTCTAATATGCTGATTTGGTGCTCAAGAAACTTTTTTTTTTGTAATATCAATGTTGAAAACAGTTGTGCTGATTAACTTTTTTTGTGTGTGTGTGAAAAAAAAAAAAATTTTCTTTGTAATATTATAAATGAATTTACTGTCTCTTTGATCAATTTAATACAACCCTGGCTGAATAAAAGCATTAATTTCTTTAAAAAAGGTCACTGACTCCAAATGTTTGAACAGTATGCATGTTTTTTTTCTAAACAATTCATAAAAATTTGTTCAAATAACTGGTGGATCCTCTGCAGAACCACTGTGGACCCCTGACTTAAAAAAGCAAGCTTTAACAATGCCCAACTTTATACCACCTGATGTCCCTTCACACCATCCAAAGGGACATCATTCGAGAAATGTGGTGTTGAGCACCTAATGCAGAGCAGGTGCATGACATTCTGTTTTGTCAGGGCTAATACATAACCATCACACTAGAGTCTGTACTTCAGTATGGAAGGGTTTTTTAGGGCCATCTCCACGAAATATGATGCTGCATCTGTTTCTGGCCTCAGACAAGTAATTGTTTCAAAAGCTCACGCTGATTATTTTAAGTGCTACATCCTGACCTCCTACACACTCCAACTTTTAAACAGATGCTCCAATGGATCATTCACAGCATGCGCTGTCAAAGTCTGTAATTCAGTTTTATATTTTCTGTGTTTACATGAAAGTGAGATAAATCATTTGGGGATCTCTGAAAGATGACACGATGTGGCTTTGTACAAGACTCGCAGTCATATTTACAATACAGATTCCCCAGAAAGACGTGATTGGTGTGACCAATTAATGTCATCTACACAACCACAATGTTTGTAAATCATTCACGGGGTTTTCAATCGTTTATCCAGGACCCTTTCAGCTTGATGTGTGGTCACACATTGATAGACTGCACACAAAAGTTCTCATTTTTCACAAAGACAAATTTTGACCTAGATTTGGACTTGATTTTCTATTCTCATTATCTTTCTCTGACTATAATCCTTCTGTTTTAATGATTTTTCCAGGACAATAAGCCATAGGGAATAGTGCAACTATAATAAAAACAGGCTTTTAAATCATTTACAACAAATCTTCTCATACATCTTATTCAAAACCATAAAGCGGCCATGTACAAATATTATCTGTTTTTCTTGTTTGCGGGGTAACATCAGAAAAAATAACTCAATGCCTTCAGCCTTCTGGAATGTCTTCCATAAAAGCCACTGGATCTACAGTCAGGTGTTTGCAATGACCCTTAAAAACAATAAAATAACTCTTGACATTGAATTAAATATTACAAATCTTATCTATGAAGCAAATAAATGATAGTTAGCTTGGTGAAAAATGACTCTGTGTTTTTATTCAATGTTGATATTCAAAATATCTTTTGTCTTCAACAGAAAAAAGAAAGTCATAAAGGTTTGGAATTTCTAATCCTTTAAAGTCAGCATCATGTCTTGAACATAATGTAGCTTCACAGGAAAGCCTGTTTGTTATTCTGTTCCGACAACTGCTCATCTCTCAAAGATTCCCCATTCCTAATTCATAAACAGAATGTAGCAGAGATGAGCACACATTTTTTCCGCTCTGATAAGGAATGCTCTGCATTTGACAGATAGTTGAGTTACGGCGCAGAGGTACTGGAACAACAACTAGTGCTGGGAATCCAAAAGGTGTCTGTCTGAGTCCAAGATGCTTCGGGAAGTCATGACATGGACAGATAAAGGGTTGAATTTATACAAATGATTAAGAAGTTCTAAAAGCGCTGAGCAAAGGCACAGGGGTCATGAGGTCAAGAAATAAGACAGCCAGAGTGAAGGCGATGGGCTATTTTAAAGCCTTGTCCAAAAAACACTACTTGGGCACTGATTTAATGAAATAAAGCTAGAGAACAAAATAAAGCATTCTGTCTCTATTTACATACATTATTTACATACGCTGTTCCAAACCCAATTGCTGGTATTTTTTCTATGTAACACAAAAACAAAATTTTAAAGAATCTTCACATATAATTTTTCTATACAACAACAGTAGTGATCAGGGAATTTGAAGGTCCAAAAGGACAAAAAAAAAAAAAAATTCACAATAAAAAGTAAGATGCAAGATGCTGTTCTTCCGGACCTTCTATTCATAAGAAATGTTTCTGGAGCGCCAAATCAGCATATTAGAAGGATTTCTGACTGTAATGATTTCTGAAGTAATGACTGCTATAACATAACATAGCATAGCATATACTGTAGATTTGGAAAGACAGTATGATGACAGTATTTTCCTTTTTTTGAGTAAACAATCCTTCAAAGTCATATGGCATTGCTATAAATGAAATATCAAACTAAGAGGCATTTTTTTTAAATAAAGAGCTTTATTTTCAAAAAAAGTTTCTAGGCAAAAATTTCACAAATTAAAAAGAGAAATATATATTTGTCCATGTTAGTGTGATGAACTACACCTGTGGTTATTTTGCTATAAGACAACTATGAGAACTAACTTCATACAGTCACTAAAATCATCTTGGGAGCAGTTGGGAACCACAGCAAAAAAGCTTTAAAACAAGTAAAGTAATTTATGAGATAAACTCTAGCATCGTTTGTCTGCAGACACCATTGGTTTGCAATGCACCATAATTGTGGTTTAAATGTCCCCAAAATTATTTTGGGGTCACTGTAACGGAGATTATGAGATATTCAAGAGCACGAAACATTCATTTAATACTGTAACAGAAAGTCTGTGTAATATAAAATATGTACCTGTAGAGGTTGGTAAAGTATTTGATCTGATTGTTTAAATCACTAGCGTTTGCCTGCCAAAGATGTCATAGCCCTGAGGTTTCAATGCACCGAAGCCCTTAATGGAAAGCATTCGCCCAAGGGCCAGAGACAAGGCAAGACTTCAGACAGCTTCAGCTCTTCTGTTGATATACTGACCAGATGATAACCAAGCATCTATTTCCCATCAAGGAAGATCTCCCTCCCGATCACATCTCCCTCCCATGGCCCAGAGAATCAGAGACGTGAGCACACGCTGAGCTCACTTCAGAGCGCTTTATAAATCCCACACATTTGCAATGCATGAATCACACTTTTCCTCGCAAAAACGTCCTGTAGCACTAAACCAAAGAATACATTTTACAGCCCTGTAAATTACCACTCACCCCTCCCTGTGTTCCACTGTCCAAGGTTACAGCACGTTCGCATCCACCACTGATCAAAAACGGTTACAGTGAGATTGCTAATTTGTTATTTAAAGACATAGTTCACCCAAAAATTAAAGTCCTGTCATGTTGTTCCAAACCAATGTCTTTCTTTTCTCATTTAAATTATAATGAATGGGGAATGCAATGAATTATCAAGGAATAAAGACTTAAATGTTCGTCACACAAAAAAAACTGAAATGCATCCTTTTTGAGACCTCAAAGTCTCAGCCCCGACTCGGAGGAAAAACTTCAACAAAAACGTTCTTTTGCTCCACATGCACTCCAACAAACGTCTTTGTTTGATCCTCATGTTCGCATAACATTGTGACTTTAATGTTCCACAAAAGAGGGTCATACAACCTGAGGGTGAGTAAACAAAGGCAGAGTTGAAATTTTAGGGTAAACTGTTCTTTTAAAGACTACTTGAAAGGGAAATTCATCCTGTCTATTTTTAAATGCATGTTATTGATCTTATTTTGAATTATTCATGCATGCAGTTTTATTTATCCATTTATTTTGTCCGCATAAAACCTGGCCCTTTCTTAAAATCGACTGCAAGCTTGCATTCAGAACTGATTCAATCAACAGCCATTGCATTGAACAAATTCCACGCCCTACATTTTTTCTTTTCGGTAAAACGTTTCACCTGGATGTATGTCACAATACAGAAGAAAAGATCTGTCACTACAGTAATTTTGTAACATTGCAACTATATTGCTCAATCCATAGCTACTAAATCAGGACGGACTCACTGGACCCTTGAACCTGCTGGACTCTTCAACCTTTGAAAAAGTTGCATTAAGGTTGTTTTAGAGCTCTCCTGTGCCTAAAATAACAACCTTAGCAGAGTACATATAATTGATTCACAGTCCTCCATACACACAGGAACACAACACATAATATCTCCAACGTTACTCAAAGAATATACCCCCCCCCCGCAAAAAAAAAGTTTCTTCCTCAAAACACACCTTTAGCACAGTTGGCAAAAACTTTCATATGAACATGAGAATGAAACAAAGACGTTTGTTGGAATGCATATGACTACCATTCGATATGAGGACTCTGTTTATTAAAATAGCAGTATGATGACTGTAACAGGCCAGTGTGAGTAATGTGTTGAGTTGTGTTGGAGAACAGGGACCGAGGTGAGGACACACTGGACCGAGCGAGGGGTGTAAAGGCTCATGCTGTGTCTTACAGCGATCTCCCGACACAAGCTTTGATTCGCTGCTTGAAACCCCCCTGTGGAACCTGTTTCTGTGGATTCATTTAACGGTGAAAGGAAGATGGGGTTCCTCATAGGTCCCACAGCAAGGCAGCGGGACAAAACACACACTGTAAAACATATTCAGCTGCACTCAATAAGATAGGCTGGAATAAAAGAATCCCATTCAGTAGTCGAAGAGATTCTTCTTTTCAATACCTTCATACCTTATGTTATTGTAATCTATGTCACATTTGAGATGGAAGGGAATCTATCTGTCATTTATACTCCTTGTGGTTAGAAGCAAAGCAAAATTCAAGACCACAAAAAAAAGTACACACAAACAGTTATAAAATGTACAGAGGGGCTCTGTTCCAAAATCGAGAGATCTGCATACAGAGGTAGCATAACACAAAGGCTGTTCCAAAAGATATCTGGTTTTGTTGGCGCCATATACATATATAGCGCCATTGCACTTTGGGCGTTCCGAGTTTGAGTCCCGGCTCACAGACCTTTCCTGATTCCATCCACCCTCTCTCTCCCACTTCGCTTCCTGTCATCATACCGTCCTATCGCAATAAAGGGCAAAAATGCCAAAAATAAATCTTAAAAAAAAAAAAAAAGATATCTGGTTTCAGCTTAAACTTGCAGTCACAACTGTTACCATTGTTCAACTTTTGTGAAATCCAGTTATTTCAATGGGAATCCACAGGACCAAGAATATTTCCCTATGCAGATTTTGCACTGGGTTGAAGTTTCTCACAAATTTGCCACGTTGACCAACAGAAAGCTGCTTTGTGGTCTACACTGCTGACAATAGGCGTTTTTTGCCTAGAAAATTTAATTGAAATTTTGCAGATGTTACCACACCTTTTTCTAATTAAGGCAGGACAGCATGTATCCTTTGTTGGGAGGACAATCCCAGAATGCACAAAAAAAAAAAAAAAGTCCAGCAGACGAGGCAAAAGAAGTGCAGAATATACATTTTAATTGTGTACTGTAATTAAAATGGATTCTTAAAGGGGTCATATGATGTTGCTAAAAAGAACATTATTTTGTGTATTTGGTGTAATGAAATGTGTTTATGCGGTTTAAGGTTCAAAAAACACATTATTTTCCACATACTGTACATTATTGTTTCTCCTCTATGCCCGCCTTTCTGAAAAGCGTCGATTTTTACAAAGCTCATCGGTCTGAAAAAGCGAGGTGAGCTGTGATTGGCCAGCTATCCAATGCTTTGTGATTGGCCGAATACCTCAAGCGTGTGACGGAAATGTTACGCCCCTTACCATATTGGGATGCCTTGACCCGGCCGGAGTGACGAGACAAAAACATTAAAACCCATTATAAACGATGCATTTGTTGCATCCAGTGGGGACATAATTATGGATTATAATGACTTATACTGTCTTTTTTTTGCGTTGTGTTGCATAGCACCACGTAAACATAAAATCATGTCTGCATTTGTGATTGGGTAGTTTCACACGGCGGGCTAGAGTGAGCGGAGGCCGGCGGGCCTTAGTGAGCGGCGGCGGGCTAGAGTGAGCGGAGGCCGGCGGCTACAGTGAGCGGTGGCGGGCGGCCTTGAGAACGGGCTTGAAAGGAAAAATTGAAATCGCATCATATGACCCCTTTAATGTCAAACATAACTGAAATCAATAATGAGTCAAATCTCCCATGCTCTTTGTGTAAGAAACATGCAAGTAGAGCTTCCAAATTAGTTACTTACTTGGTTCCATGATGGTTAGGATGTTGACTTAGAAGGTAGTTGCCTATGTAGGTAAAAAACAGCATGGCAGCTCACTTAGTTTTGGAACAATGCTAGATTACAGTGCTTGCAAGGCAGCATTGCATTGATATTTCTCAAAAAAAAAAAGTATTGTATTGATATATGTTCTAGAATCAATTCAATTCAATTCAAGTTTATTTGTATAGCGCTTTTCACGATACAAATCTACTTTACAGCAAATTAAGTTTCTACAATATTTAGAATCCTAATCTATTAAACTTTTAATCCTTATAATTAAAACCTACAATTAATTCAGCCCAAAGCAGGTAATATACAAATAGTTTTGTAGATAATTTCAGGTCAATTTAATAACTTTCAGGTTGTGTGATTGGTCTTGTTTCTTAAGCCTATTGGCAGACAAAATAAATGCAATTGGTGACTAAAATGACTTAAAGCTTTAACACTAGTCATTAGCTGTACTGGTATTGTATTGTACAGTAAAATGAGTTGTATTAGAGTTCTTGATTAATAAGTTTTTACCTCTGGATTGGCAGGGTTGAAAGCCACATTCAGGACCGTTTCAGAGTGTTTCGGCAGTTTATGGAGAAAGTTGCTGCTGCGTGTGTCATATATATAGGCCTGGAAGAAAAGTTAAAAAACAGTTTCAGCACAGCAAATGAAACATTATTCACATCAATATTAACTAAACTGCTTGCCTCATTACATATTCACACACTTTGTAAAATCACAAACTTTCACACAATGTCTTTAGCTTCAGTATTTGAGAGACTTCTTTCACATACATAAAAAATGTTTAACAGTCCCAACCTTTTGAATGGTGGCGTAATCGTTCTTTAACAAGGATTTACAGCATATCACTTACACCATTAAATAAATGAAAAGGTTAATAATGCCATATAGATGATGTGCAGAAAATCTACAGTATCTGTCATTAACACAGATAAACGCAGGAGATGTATGCCAGCAGACTGGTCGGATACCTCCATATGTTTCTTATTCAGGCCTCTTAGGAAATACACTGAGAGTGTTCTGTAGAAGACACAGGTCTCAGTGCCAGAAAGGAGCCAGAGATCGCTAACAGGTTTTTGCAACATCCAATTATGTGTATATTTAAGGCATTTAGCAGATGGCCTTATCTAGAACAACTTACAAATCAACTTCAGCTTGCTTTAGCTTCACATGCAAAACTGAATGTTCAACAGATAGGAGGCCCATGAGATCTGCAAACACTGTGTCCAAATAAGATGCAACGATCAATTAAAGCTCTTTCCTGATCAAGTTTTATCCTAACCAGCTACCAACAACATTTTGTCAATGTTTCTTAACCATGTTGTTCCAAATGTATATGCATTTCTTTCTTCTATGGAACACAAAATAAGTTATTTTGAAAAAGTTCTCTTTGGTTTTTTTTGTCCATACCATCCAGATTTGGACTCTCACTGTACATCATTTTGACTCTTATTGTACTTTCCACAGAAGAAATGACAGTGGGTAAATGACAGAATTTTTATTTTGGGGTAAACTATCCTCTTAAACTGCTTCTGATATGTAATGGCAACACAGATGGTTAAAAGTTTAGGAAAATAGCACAACTTGCCATGTTTTCCATGTCCTCTCTTCTAGATGTGGTCAAAATCAATCACTTTTTGTTGATCATACTTGTATTTGTTGTTTATGGCTTAAACATAATGTGGCTTGAAATTAATGCAATAATGGGGTGATGATAGAGTTCCTTTTTTCTGTGATTATCTTGTGAAATATAAAATGCATCAACAAATTCATCTGGCTTAAGGAAGTCTCAAGACAGCCACAAATAACAGCATAGTAGCTCACTACTGTTGTCTCCGTTTGGCTTCCAAGAAACACTGGAAAGCGGGCGGTGCTGTGGAGATCTTCTCAATACTGTCCTGCTTTACCCAGTGCCGGCGATTAATAACAGCTATCAACACACACATATTATTCCACTGACTTGAGCAAAGACTAAACACGCATACAGAAACAGAGCAGAGACAGCAGTCCTCCCACATTGATGGAGCAAATGGTGACACATATGGAAAACCAATTGTTCAAAAAGACTAAAAATATTCAGTTCAAAATTGGGATTATGATTTTGGATTATAAAAAAAAAAAAAAGCTAATTGCTTGTATATTTAATGACAGCTTAAGATGCATGAACTCCACAAGTTTGTGTAAAATCTGATCATCATGTTCTCCAGCATGATGTAAGAATAAACCAAAGAGCATCTTGTGCTTCAGTGGAAGCAAGGACATTTGACCATCTGTATAAAAACATTCACATAATCAATTTTACTTGAAACTAATCAAGTTGTGTTCAATTGACCTAGAAATAGGGCCAAATCTTCTCTGTGAAAACCAAAATCTAGGTCATTCATGAGCGTTCGCATGAGACAAAGTCCAGTATCGCAAGTCATTTTTCATGAAATTGTTGAGTAACATCCACAGTTTTTTTTTCAAGGTCATTGGGACAACAGCTCTCTGAAAGATACTTTTTTCTCAGAGCTCTTTTAACAACAGAACACCATGAAAGTATGGATATCCCACTGTTTTCCTCATATGAGCGAATAGTTTTGACAATTCTGGCAAAAGACATAAGACATGGAGAAGCTCAGCAGTAAATGTGATGCAGCTGCTGGATATGATAAGACATACTCAGAGAGGGAGAACTAAAGTGGTCAAGGAAAAAAGTGGTCCAGCGAAACAGAGATGATTGTAGGTTCCTCTCAGATTCCCCTCTAGATAGTATTTGTGGTGTAAATTTTCTGCACATTTTAATGCAGTCTTCCCAACCTGCTATCCATCTATCCATCCATCCATCCATCCATCTATCTATACTTCAAATCAAGGCTTTGCAAAGAATTTTCTAGAGAAACTTTGAAATTCCATTTGGTGCAGAAATTATACATTTAACCTTAGGCTTTGGAGCTAGACTACTGTCTATAGTTGACACTGTCTTTACAGATTCAACTCCATTAAGAGATAAAAGAAAGAAAAACTCCTGTTCTTAAAGGGGTCCTATTATGCTCTTTTACAAAGTCTTGATTTTGTTTTGGGGGTGTACTAGAACAGGCTCTCATACTAGGTTGTTCGAAAAACACATTATTTTTCACATATTTTACATTATTACAACACCTCTCTCCTCAGTCTGGCATGAACGGTTCGAACAGTTCCTGTATCAAATGAAGGCCCGCCTTCTGAAATACAAAATGTGCTGCGATTGGTTAGCTGGGTCAGTGTGTGTTGTGATTGGTTAGCTGGGCCAGTGTGTGCTGTGATTGGTTAGCTGGGCCAGTGTGTGCTGTGATTGGTTAGCTGGGCCAGTGTGTGTTGTGATTGATTAGCTGGGCCAGTGTGTGTTGTGATTGATTAGCTGGGCCAGTGTGTGTTGTGATTGGTTAGCTGGGCCAGTGTGTGCTGTGATTGGTTAGCTGGGCCAGTGTGTGCTGTGATTGGTTAGCTGGGCCAGTGTGTGCTGTGATTGGTTAGCTGGGCCAGTGTGTCTTGTGATTGGTTAGCTGGGCCAGTGTGTGCTGTGATTGGTTAGCTGGGCCAGTGTGTGCTGTGATTGGTTAGCTGGGCCAGTGTGTGTTGTGACTGGTTAGCTGGGTCAGTGTGTGCTGTGATTGGTTAGCTGGACCAGTGTGTGCTGTGATTGGTTAGCTGGACCAGTGTGTGCTGTGATTGGTTAGCTGGACCAGTGTGTGCTGTGATTGGTTAGCTGGACCAGTGTGTGCTGTGATTGGTTAGCTGGACCAGTGTGTGCTGTGATTGGTTAGCTGGACCAG
>NW_015645070.1:1702384-1730920 GCF_001515625.1 Sinocyclocheilus rhinocerous | reverse complement strand
TCCAAACGAGTCGTTCGTTGTAGTTTTTGAAAAGTGATTCTGTTAAATAAAATATCTCCTTTTGAAGTGGACTTTGAGCTTTGTAACTTTGCAGATCTTTTTTATGCTCAAACAGCAACATTACAGACTAACTAAAGTTGAAAAAGTGAAAAAGCATAATAGGACCCCGTTAATGTGAGAAATGTGGTATTCAGCAGTCCTGAATGGTCGTTTTATTACCACTGTCAATACACACAGGCTCACACTGGGCCAGAACAGGATTATCTGATTTACAACTATTTTGTACATTTTGTACAATGCTTATAAAAATGTGGAGATACTATGAATTATTGGTCTTATGAATTCTATTACACCTTGTGTTTATCATGACACCGTAAAACACTCCACTAAAACAAGCAGAAGCTATTCTCAATAAACACAGGGAGAGGATGAGCTGAAAGAAACAGAGACAAGGCTTACAGGAAATTGAAGCAGGAGATGTATTACTGTAAATCTACTCACAGTATGGTCCTCTGAGCCAGTAGCTATGAAGCGACCGCAGGGTGACAAGACCGCAGTGCAATGTTGATAGCGATTAACATGGCTGCCATAGCGGCGAACATACTTGACAGAGATGGACAGAAAAAGAGATTAGTCACGTTTTGGGAATAATTCTTGAATGTGCCTAATTTGCATTTTTTGGCTCCTAAACTGGTTTACAGTAATATGCAAGGGTTTGACATTAAATACCATAAGCTAAAGTGACTTAACTTTGCCCTTTATGCTTTTAATTAAAATATTTATCCATTAGGATCCACTTCTTTGCAGCTGGAAAATGCATACACCTAGACTTAATAACATACAGCATGTATCCATATTCCATACCAAATTTGGACACGCTTGCATTGTACACGATCACAATATTCACATTTGACTCTACAAGTCAGAAAGGGGAAAACTGAAAAAAAGGAAACACTCAGGAAAGTCAAGTCTTTGGCATGAAAACAAAAGGGTCATCTGTTCTTAAAGTGAATCTGTTTAAAATCAGCTTTTCATTTTCAGGGCTTATTTTGGCTTTCTTTGAGACATCACCTCCGTTAGTATGTAAATATTCATTGAGCAGACACTGCTCATCCAAAGCATCATACAGCAGATAGGAACCATCTTCTGGAACACTATGATGACTAAGAAGACCAAAACCACAGGATCATTTTCAGTGGCATAGGACCACACATCTGGAGCCTGTGTTTTCTTCATGAAGGTGCTATCAAATAGTCAGGATCCATGTTTCATCAGACTCCAATGTTTTCCAGGAGGACTATGTAAACTAATGCGGGAGGAAACTTTAGAAAGCACATGAGAAGATGCTTCACTTCATTAATCCCATGCATGATGGGGTTGTGTTTTCAATTGCTAGACCACATTTCCCTGCATTCTTCTAGTTTATTCTTAATGATGAAGATAACATTACCTACTTGGAAAAGCTTCAAGTGAAAAGAAAGGCCATTGTAAAACAAATGCAAATCTTTAAAAACTTCTTCAGAGGTATGAGTGCTCCATAAAGCTCTGAATGCAGTATTACAAGTGGCCAGGTAGTGGCCAAAAGTGATGTCTAGAGGGGATATTTGCCCAATATTTGTTTTTAATGAGTCTACAAGTTTGAACCCTCAAAATATGAGGAGCATGTTATATTAAGAAGAATGAAACACTAAACTTGGTTAAGGTATTTAACTGACATAATTATTTGGCAAGGCAAACTACAGCATATCACGGAATATGGGTTTTATTTATTGGAAAAACAAAAAATAAAGCTTGTAATGACTACAGTATAATCAGTTATTAATATTTCATTGGTTCTCCCATGTTTTGGATTATAGCGACCATTCTACTGGAAATTACTCAATAATACTAACTCATTACTGCTACACACACACACACACACACACACAGACATAAACCTATCATTGACCTACAGTCCACAGCGATCCATTTTGAAATTGAATTTGTTAATAAGTACTATATAGATTTAGAAGTCATAAGACACACAGATTTGTGGATCGTTGTTTTTCTTTTTTGGGTGAGAAGTAACAACATTCAAACAAACATACATTCATTCGTTGGGAATTTGTGTCTGCACTTTGAGCATCCATCATTAAAAAAATCATTTAACCCATTTTAAAATCCACAGAGGGGAAATTGCCTTTAGTGCTTAACCCTAACATTTTTACAAATATAAACCTATGATTTGTGCCTGATGAGATCGTTATGCCATTAAGAAAGTCACAAAACGGCCTTTATAAAGTGATTTAATGCTAGCCATAACATTCAGTCCACCTCCTATCATCAACCTTTATGGAACAGCACAACCATATAATAAATTAACTCTTTTAATGAGAGTGCATAGACTGCCAAGCATGCGGTTTCTGTGCATACAATAAAAACTAATTAAACAAACAACAATTCTGGCATACACATGAGCAGACAACTCAAGAGATATTAATATGAAGGTCAAAATATTTTGCACTGCAACAGGAACAGAAAAACATCATGAAACAGATTGCCTGAGGTTCTTGCTCATCACATGAGTGGATCTGGTTGTTGTGTTCAGTCTGATTGCTTTGCACGCCTTTATGAATCTAGGGTGCTTTTCTGAGGGTTTGGGTCTTGATTCACGTCCTGTGAATGCCAGGTTAATCTGCTTCTCATTACCAGAAAAGATTATGCTTTAAAAGAAAGCATAAACAAATTTATTGTGTAAAGCCCACATATTTTCTTCGCATTTAGTCAACCACCAGAGCAGAAACGAACATCATGCCAACCGGAGAACCACCAGAGACTCAGCCTGCAGACACCTTTAAAAATCTGAACGAAAATAAACTCTTGTATTATGCAATGGCAAAATTCAGCTATCAAAATCATATACATATATCGTTAAAGATGTGGTATGTAATTCTGTAGCTTGCTGAGCAGAGGTGTGCTATTATTTTCTAATGAGATCTGATTTGGAGCAAAAAATCCACCAAGCAACCACCCAGAACACTCTAGCAACTGCATAGCACGTGCATAACAGCATTTTCCTGTCATTTTGGTTATTCCCCATTCAAGGAGGTGACATGAATGACTATAAACAAGCTGTCTGAGGACATTGCCAAAGTGGCTGCCAAGTGAATAGCTTGGAGTCGATCCCAAAAAGAATCGATTCTCTAGATTCTGAGGCATGGATGGACAAACGCTAAAAAAATACTTTCGAGTAATCAGCATCCCACCAGCGGTGCCCTGACCTCCTGTGCAGCTGAAGACACAGTGATGTTTTAGAAAAGAGTTTTTAGAATGTCTTTAGAAAGCACTTCAGGATCTGTTGCCAGTATTTCTCATACATAATTCAAAATCCACAGGGCTGCTGCTCCCCTCTTAGCCTGAAGTTCAATATACTATTTTATACCTGAAAGGAAGCATTTTAATTGTGATATGCAAAACATACAGTCCCAGAACAAGCAGAGAAGGGTGATAGTCTTCCAGAGCTCCTTGGCTTTTGGCTGAAGGTTTTGTCTTGGCCTGTGGAATGATGTCACTTGTGTTTTAAATGAAGTCTGGGGGGAGATAAAGCCATTTCACGTGCTTGAAGTCGGAGCACTGTTAAAGAGCCAGCCATTGGAAAAATGGAAAAATGCACATAAAATGGCCTGAGCCGAAAGGTTCTCATTGCCAGACCTCAGTTTGTCAATGACTGCAGGCAAATGATGTCACTAATTCTCACATATGCTCCCGTCCATGCTTCCCGTGTTTGACCTGCATTTATCTTTAGTATTCTGTCTTAAGTGTTTTTCATGATTTCCGCTCTTTGACAATTTTCCTTTCTCTTTTCCACTGGAACTATTCCTTCAAAGAATTGAAAAAAAGAAAAGAAAAAACCCCCCGCTGTCCTGCAAGGTTGTTTCGGCCAGTCCCTGTAATGATGCCATTTTTCTGTAACTCAAGAGCGATCAGTCACATGGTCTTTACAGCTAATGTGACATTCCGTGCTCCCATGAGCAAAGATGGCAAAATTGAACTTCAGGGGGGTCGTGCGGCAGCAGAAAAACTGCCATTGAGATGAATGGGAAAGCTAACAGATAGCTTTGTCTAGATATTATAGACCTCCTTGGGGAGGAAACTGTCAGCTGTGAAACTTACAGTACGTTTACATAATATATATTTTAAAGCAGAGAATTCATGGTTTGTTAAAGCTGTTCGTTTCTGTGGGGATGGATGAGGTTGTTAAATGCTCCTGACCAGAACCTGACCTGGAACTTGGTGCAAATATTTATCAAGGCAAGAAAAAGGTATTTGACACTTTCTGGAGTTTGAAAGTAGGAGCGGGAAGATCTCCAAGCATAATAGGATGCAGGATGTGTAAGTATAGAAGCAATTCACACCATTTCAAGAATAAAAGAAGGGCAAGATATATTTCATCCATTCCTTCTGCTGCTCTTATAAGGTAAATTAAACTAAATGGAGAGGTTCAGCTGCAGAATATCTGTATAGACATAAAATATCACTAGGTTTGGAGAAAAATATGTTCAGAGTCTGGAACTTTCCGCACAGTTTCCTGTACCTGTACTTGCGGTCTCTTCTCTAGTTTTGTTTCTCACTTCATAGGAGGCTAGACAGGTCCAAAATGCTTTTTCCACCCTGATGCGTTTACAGAGTGTTCTTAAAGCAATAGTTCACTCAGAAATGAAAATCTGTCATCATTATTCTCCCAAGTTTGTTTCCAAAGCTGTGTGACATACAGCACTTTCTTCTGTAAAACATAAAAGATTCGTTTTTTAAAGAATATCCTGGACTGTGGACTGGCTCTGTAGAGCTCCAAACAAACACCTTAAAAAAAGCAATAATATATATATATATATATATATATGAGGGTTCACAAATTATTTCAAGTTTGGGCAAACTGTTACTTTAAGAACACTCTGTAAACACATCAAGTTAAAAAAAAAAAAACATTTTGCACTAATCTGTCATCCTATGGAGAAAGAAACAAAACTAGAACAGAGACAGAAACTACAGGTACCAGAATATGTGCAGAAAGTTCCAGACTCTCCAGACTGAAAAATGTGTGTTTGCAACATCATGTGGATGAACAGATTTCAAATGATAAATGGATATGAAAACATGTTCACCTTGAATTATACAAGAACTAAATTAATTTTGAACTTGAACTAATTGAATTAAGATTCAATTTAGAATTTATTAGCAGGTTTATTTGTCAAATTCCTTTGGTGTTGGCGTCTATTTATCTATATATTTAACATGGTCTTACAAAGATCAGTGAGGGACTGTGAAAGAAACAGCATTGCTGTATTCACTCAGTGTCCAGCTAAAGCAAAGTGGTTACTGTTAGGTCAACTGCACAGAAAGAATTCTTTCCAAAGCCCTTTTGGCTGAGGTCCTGCAAAGGCTTAGCTTTGAGAGAATCTGGAAATTTTGGATTCTTAGTTTAAATTATATATGTACCTTTCTGACTAGACTTAATCCTGGTTGATCTTAACGATTTTATGGGCATTATGTAATAGTAGTATCCCACAAGCCTATAAACACCCTGGGATTTGACCGTTACTCACTTCTCTGAAGGACAGGTTATCAGTGCTTTAGTGAGGTGAGCGCTTGAAAATGTATGCTAGGCTGGAAAAACATAACTTAAGCATCATACAGTATGTCGAAGGCCATTGCAGCTAACTAAATCACAGGAACATTGTCATCTTTATCAAAATATATTTTGCATCAGATAACTATTGAATATTCAACATTTAGGTTTCTAAATGGAATTTTACTATGAATTTTGCTGTCTTTCCCTCTAAAGGTCTCAGAAAACCCGGAGATTAAGGGACCTACCTTGCAGTGCGCAGGTCCCACAATTTCAGACCATCTGTTACTGCGCTGCTCAGGAAGAGATTGTACGATTCCAAGGCCTGTGTACAGAACGGGGATCCCTGCAACAAAAGAAACAAAGGAAAGAGTCACACCAAAAGAAACTGGCACAACAAAAGGAAATCAAAGATCCTTAATAGGGAAACATTGGCAAACATGCTAATAACTAATAAGGACACAATCAGGACATCAATACCTTCTACAGAAGATACTAAAGGACAAATGTTCATTGTCTAAAAGCCTCTAATTAGACTGATATTTAGACAGAATATAGCAGCTTTTTAAAGTTTTACTTGTGATTTAACAATTCTGTGAGCTGCAAGAGCAGATCAGCCTTTAAATATACACGTCAAAAGTTTGGGGTCTGTAAGATTTTTATGCTCACCAAGGCTGCATTTATTGATCAAAATACAGTGATAGAACGGGTACTATTGCGAAATATTATTACAATTTCAAATAATTGTTTTCTATTTGAATGTATTTTAAAATAATATGTATTTTTGTGATAGAAAAGCTGAATTTTTAGCACCACCAAGTACTCTAGTCTTTACTCTTTAGGTATCCTTAGGAAATCATGCTAATATGCTGATTTGGTGCTCAAGAAATAATGGTGCTCATTATTATTTTCAATGTTAAATAAACAGTTGTGCTGCTTAATATTTTTTGTGGAGAGTAATAATCATATTAAAAATCATATGGATCCCAAACTTTTAAATGGTAGTGTACATGAATTGCAAGAAAAATTATCATATGACATTTATAAAGCATCTCATTCATATAAAACTACTATCCTAAATAAATGAGTATTTAATTATCATGTTGACCGGTCATAGAAGAGACTCAAATCTGGTGGGAGATTGTAAACAATCTGCACGTGCATGCTGAAAGTGTGCAGACTTTCCAGAAGTGAAGTTAGACCAAAAAGCCAAAAAAGTCAGCAGAATGGAAATGTTTGTCATACATTGTGGAAGACAGAAGAAACCATTTCTCTCACCCTAACACAAATACAGATGGTTTAAGGTATCCTGCATGGCTACTCACACACAATTAGACATTCATCAGCAATATTCTCTATGAATGTGGCTTTAGAAAGTGGAACATGTTGCCCACGGTGGAGAATGTAGAGTAGCTGAGAAGAGAAAAGGTTTGTTGTAAGCTCATTCACAGCTGGCAAGAATTGCCAACGATCAGCTTTCTTGATCCCTCTAGGCGTCTCTAATGCGTGGGCTTCTTGTTGGAGGATCCCACATGTACGTAAGAGCCAGGTTGTGTTATTGTGAAGAGATCAGACTCCCAAGTACAGCAGACAATGTGTAGCGTGACTGGGGGCTGGTATGCTGCTATGGAAAGTGGCCGCTCGGGGAACGTGGGAGAGTGCCTGCTAGCTAAAGCCATTATACTTCTTTAGATCAGTTAATCCAGTCCACTGTCCACTTGTGTACCCAACTAATCTCAGCTGACCCTCTCAAACTGGGGAGAATCTGGGGCAACGAATACTCAAAACACGTGATACACTGCTCTCACGTCATACAAGTAAAGACTTTGAGTAAAGACTTACATTGTTACAAAGGATGCTGAAAATATGTAGCATGGTTTCCACAAAAATATTAAGCAGCACCATTTTTCCAATGGTTTTCTGTTTTGCGAACACCAAATCAGCACATTAGAATAATTAGAGCAATTTGTGAAGGGTGATGTGAAATTGATACCTGGAGTAATGGCTGTTTGGCCGTTTTTACTGTATTTTGATCAAATAAATGCAATCTGGACCAGCATAAAAGATTTAAACACATTTTCAGGTGGATGGAGTGCAATGGTGAAATCCATGTTGGTCCAACAAAATTTGACAGATGCAAAGGGACAGTATTCAGACATTTGTAAAACATCTCCCTCTACAGATGGAATGTGCTTACCCAACATGCTTGGCTTAAGTCAGATCCTCCCTCAATTTATTTCATGTATCCATCCTAATCTGCAAACCTGAGGGATTTAGAGCAAGATACTGAGCAAGATAAATGAGACACGCGAGACCTACAACTTAGGCCCACCTTGGAAAACCTCACACAACTGTGGTTTGGATTGTCCCAACTAAAACGGTGAACTTTTATCCTTAAAAGAAGAAGACATCATATCTTGCATAACGTTCAGAGAGGCCTTATATAATGGGAGGATGGGAGTGCCAAACTGCAGAGAAAATTTGGTTTGGACAGTGGATTTGTTAAGCAACTCCAACACAAGCTGAATCGGTTCTTTTGCCTTCACTTCCTTCAAGGTTGCCACACAATAAAGTTGAGGTTAAACTTGGATATTCAGAACCGTCTACTTCTTCCTGACTACACTGAAGTTTTGTTCAAAGCAGCCTGAATAAACTAATATCTGGGAACGGACAGTAGTATTAGTACTCTATGGGCCTCTTTTTCCCTCAGTATGATTTCCCAGCAAACAAAACTCATACATTCAGCTTCATTAACTATAATTATCTTTAAGATGTAGGCTCAGTCAGTATTTCCTTGGTATTGTTTCTGAAAGTGACTTCATCATGGATATGAGGTTAACGCAAAAGCAAAGTGAGTCAGAAGCAAAGCATCTTACTTTGGGTTTACAACAAACCCAGAGCATAGTTCTGCCTCACAATAAAAATACATACACTACCCAGTACCCACAAACAACTTAAGTGGTTTGTAATTCCAATTTTAGTGATGTAGCTCAAGGGTCACCACCAGTATTGAGTTGTGTGCACCTTGTAAATGACCACTGAGGTCAGAAAATTCTGAGTGGAAACAGCACTGGCCTCTCTGCAGCATGAGCATTACTGCATTGTTTTTAAAATGGTGAAGACAGTCACAACAAAAGTTTTAGGGGCTGGAGTAAAAGGTTCGTTGTGAATACTTGCCATTAATAAAATAAACACTGCCATTCAAAAATACAGTAAAAACAGTTAGGCCTACTTTGTTTCCTGTGAAACAGGAAACTTTTTTGTGCTGCTGTTCAAAAGTTTGGAGATAATAAAATGTTTTAATGTTTTTGAAAGAAGTCTCTTATGCTCATCAAGGCTGCATTTATTTGATCACAATTACAGTAAAATATTGTGAAATATTATTACAATTTAAAAGAAAATTTTTTTTTCTATTTGAATATGCTTTAAAATTTGATTTATTCCTGTAACTGCAATGCTGAATTTCAACAGCCATTACAGACTAACAGCTAAGGGGAACGCATCCAATCACGCCGCACTATGAACAGATACAGGACATCCTGCTCTGCGAGCCAATTTCGGAGCACTAATAAGGACCCCTGAGAACATGAGCACATTGTGCCCCAAGCTAGTAGCTGAGAAGCACTAATATAACCAGCTTCGCCCAATGGGGAATAGTGGTACATTAAACTGAAAGAACTCGCGCCTGTAAAGTAGGGACGTCTAAGTTATAGAATCTGGCAAATGTGGACGGAGACGACCAGTCGGCGGCCTCACAGATCTCACCAATAGAAATTCCGCTGGACCACCTATAGGGCACTGCAAGCCTTCTGAGGCGTAAGCCAAGGCTATTGCATCAACGATCCAGCGAGAAAGTCGCTGTTTTGTGGCCGGCAGTCCTTTATGGCGGCCTCCAAAGCAAACAAAAAGTTGCTTTGACTGTCAGGATAGAGCGCTCTAGGTATACTCTCACAGCCCTTACTGGACAGAGCGTGTTCGGACCCTGCTCACCATCTGTAACGAGGAGCGCCAATAGGGAGATCACCTGAGCTCTGAACGGAGTTGAGAGCACTTTAGGAACATAACCATGTCTCCAACCTCTGCCCTTCCGAAGACTGACCAGATCTCTTGAACCATTTGAGGGTGTAGCGCCCATTTGCCCGGGGCTACCTTGCCTCTGGACAGCATGTCTGCGCCAAGGATCAATCTGCCCGGCACATGAACCGCCCTTAACGAGAGGAGTTCTTTCTGTGCCCAAAAAGGAGGCGACGAGTCATCCTGTAAAGAGTGTGTGACCTGAGACCGCCTTGGTGATTGATGTAAGCCACCAACGTCATGCTGTCCGACCGGACCAAGACGTGGTGCCCTTTTAAGGCTGGAAGGAAGGTTTTCAGGGCTAAGAAAACCGCCAACATCTCTAGGCAGTTGATATGCAGGAGTTGCTCCTGGGCTGACCAGGAGCTGGGTCTAATCTCGTTCCTGTTTGGAACAGGCGAGAGGTCGTCCAGGGAGCCACAGCCTTGATACAGCGGTGGTCTACCCTGACAGGAAGCCGCCCCAGGCGCCAGGCGTGGGGTAGAACACGGGCTTTGAGCCAAAACTGAAGGGGCCGCATGTGAAGTAGGCCCAGAGGAATTACAGAGGCGGCGGCCGCCATAAGGACGAGCAACCTTTGAAAAACCTTCAGGGGGGGCGTGTCGTCCCCAGTTTGAGAGACGCCGCCAATCGCTGAATAGTTAGGGATCGTTCCGGCATAATCCATGCCCGCATTTGGGCGGAGCCTAAAATTGTTCCCAAAAAGACAGCTCGCTGTCTGGGCAACAGCTGACTCTTGTGCTAGAACTAGAACCAGCCAATCGTCGAAGTAGTTCAAAATATGGATTCTCATCTGTCTCAGAGGGGAAAGAGCCGCATCTATGCACTTCGTGAAAGTGTGCGGGGCCAGAAACAGTCCAAACGAAAGGACGAATCTCAAGAATGGTCTGTGATGGGGGGCTATGTGGATGTGAAAGTATGCATCTTTCAGATCCACTGTCAAAAACCAGTCCTCGGAGCAAATGTGCGCAAGGATCTGTTTGATAGTTAACATCTTGAACGACCGGCGCATAAGCGAGTGGTTCAGACGACTGAGATCCAGAATGGGTCTGAGCCTGCCATCTCTCTTTGGAACGAGGAAGTAGCAGCGGAAAAAGCCTAACTCACTGTTCGCTGGGGGCACTATTTCCACAGTGCCTTTTGCAAGCAATGTCTGCACTTCTTATTGGAGAACGAGCGCTTTGTTGTACGGAACAGAAGTTTGAATAACGCCTCTGAAGCGAGGTGGCCTGCAAGCGAACTGAATTGAGTGAATTGTTTTTAAAACCCAACTCGACACTCCCGGAATGGCTGCTCAAGCTGTGAAACGGGAGGCGAGAGGGTTTATTTTTGCTAATGAGAGCTCGCCGAGAGAAGGCGGGAAACTTGCATTCGCGTGAGTGTGTGAAAGAGTGTGAACAGGAAATTTGCTCTTTGTATGTGGGTCCGCTATCACAGTGGTAAAACATTCAGGTATGCGATGCACCTGCAGGACGTGACCCGCTGGAAACGAAACTCCATTGCTCAGAGGTGCTCAGAGGGATGGAGGATGAAAGCGAGCTGTTTTACGGGTCCAGCACAACTCGTGGGAGGGGACATTGACGCTTCAGAAAGGGGAAGCGTTTCGCCATCCGGGGTCGCTGCTGCAGCCCAGGCTCAGATTTCCGTTGAGGCTGAGGCTGCACTTGGCTTTGCAGGCTGAGTGGCGGGATTTTTCTGGCAGCCCGCAGCCGCGGGGCGAGGGCACTTGGGGAGGAAGTGATGCAGCACCTGCGACGTCTTCTGAGCCTCCGAAAACCTTTCTGCAAACCTGTCCACAGCGGGGCCGAACAAGCCCTTCGGCGAGACGAGGAAAGCCCAAGTAAATCGCTGCTGTAGAGCGATTTACTTGGGCCAAGTAGGGGGCGTGCCACATCTTGGTGAGCTCGTCATGAACTGCAGGCAAGAACGGGGCGGGGCGTTGGCGAGAGGACAGTTGACGGCTTCCCGGCAGGTACCACTCGTCTAACAGGCCGTGGGCGGGCTCTTCCGGAGCCGACCACTCGAGGCCCAGATCCTCTACCACCTTCGACAGGACGTGGATTAGTTCGGCGTCCGGTTTCGGCCTCAGAGTTTGAGAAGGGGGAAGGACTTCGTGTTCTCCGCTGGAACCTCCCCAATCTTCTGCATCAGACGCTGGACATGGAGTCGTCGGTGATAACGTTCTCGATGATGACGTCCTCTTCAGATGCGCCGAAAGAGACCAAGCCCCTCGCACCCAAAGAGGGGCGCTGGTCTTGTGTGAAACACACCGGCGAGACGAGAGGACAGAGCCACACTCGCGGCGCGACATTTGCAACAGCACGCGCTGAAATTTGCTCTTTAGGAAATTCGCTCTCTGGCTTGCTCCTCACGTGCCGGATGGCCGCAGGGAATCCTCACTGCTTGGGCATCTTCAATGGCGGTGAGCAGAGCTGGAGCTTCTTCTTCTTGGCTTCTTCCAGAGTCAGCGAAGAGATGATCCTCGTCGCTGAAGGAGAATGATCTGATGAATGGCGCTCTGAGCCGGCTTATATAAGGGTCGGCTCCGCCCTTTCTGGCAGGCTAAAGCGCCATTGGTTTGTGCAGCTACACAAACATGAACAAATCAGGCTTTAGTACAGAGTAAAACAGGAGTTTTCCCCTTAGCGTCTCACGCAACGGGAGAGACCGTTCGAAAGGGAACCACTGGTCTACATAGTGCATCAGTCCATTTAATTCAAAAGAGCAAGAAAAATCCTGGCCAACATCATGTTCTCTCATTCTCTTACCTTGTTCTGGGTGAGGTGGTGGACAGTTCGACAGTGGGCATCAGGGAGCTGAGTGGCCATACAGCCCTGGTTCATATCAAACACCTGGGTGGTGTGGTCAGCGCCAGCAGCCAAGACGATATCTGACACACTGCAGTTAAAGTTTGCAGTTACACTTTACGTCCTGTCATTTTGAATAAAATACAATACTGTTTGTAGCCACGGGAAGAAGGAGGCGGGGACCGGCGAACATTTAAGATTTTAATAATAAAATAAACAAACACAAAATAGCGCGACAGCCCCTCGCGGAGGACTGTCGCGCACAAACAAAACCAAAACACAAAATAAACTCCAGGCCTGGTCCTCTCTCGTATTTCACTGTTGTCGCTCCTACTTTTATCCTTCTGGAGCTCCTCCGTGAGACTCGAGACCGGTGAGTGGCGCAGGTGTCGCGCATTAGCAATTACTCCACCGGCCTCGCTCCATTCCCATGGCTCTCGGCCCCGCCCCTCTCGTCACACTGTTATATAACAGTATTGGACAATGAGACAATGAGATTACCCTCTACATTATGCTCTGTAAAAGTTATTTCATAATCCAAATTACATGCATAAAAAAACTATAACAAAGTTACACAGGAAAATCTTATTTATTATTAAGCCAATGTGTTCCACTGTATGTGTTGCCAAATCAGGTCTGCCACATTACCTCACATAAGGATAAGATGAACTAAAGAAGTTATTAAAAAACTGCTGGGTTCAGAACATTTTTGCTTAATAAATTACATGTAAAACAATTAAGGATTAAAGATGAAGACATAGGATATTAAACAAATATGAATCAATTAGACTACCACTCAAAATGTTTGCATACTTGACTGAATTTACCAAGAGCCTAAAAACCTTTTGATCTAAAAGCTTAAATGCTTTAAATTCAGTTTGTTAACAAATATGAAAGTGTGTGTGTTAATTTCTGTTAAAGGTATGCAAAATATTGAAAATGCAAAATATTCTGAATGAACCTGTGTGTTATTAATACTCAAAGGAACTGTGTGTTATTTATAGTTAACAAGAATATTGTTCTGCTCATGCACTGATACCTTCAGCTATTGATGAATTGTGCAAAGCCAAAAGGCTAAGTCAGGTATTTTAGGATACAGGAGTAGAAGTCATTGATGGCTGACACTGAAGTGATGTCCGTTCCTGATTTCATGCTGAACTTACTGGCCAATTTAGACTTACTTCTTTGCTTATACCTGTGATTAAATGAAGAAAATAAAATTAAACACATTCCATAAATAAAGATTAAACTTATTTCAGTGTTGTTTCTATGGATTATAACAAAGCACTGCAGTTGAAGCTGTGTGGACATGAACCTACTGTACATATTGACCATTTTACAGAAATACGGCAAAAAAGAAAACGCAGTCTATCTGTTTGTAAAGACTTTCTACCACCTTACATAATGCTGAAAAAGGTCTTAACACATAATTATTCTATAGATGATGTTCCATCATAAACAGAATATTACGTGCGATATCTGGCTGATGTCTCCTACGTATCTCTTCCAGGAATTCCCCAACACTTGTATATAGGCCTAGATATACAGTATAAAGACTGGGATTCTTCTCTGATTCTTCAAAAATAACGCACGGATTCTCCACTGAGGAGTGCTTACCCCTCTAGCAAAGACATATTTCACCATGACAAAAATCTATACAGAAATTCTACACAGCTTCCTGCCTTAGAATATGTATGAACTAAGTATGTGGTTGTTAAATTAAACAGGTCTGACTAGAGCTTAAATTAGGATTTTTGAGATGAGGCACCCTAAAATCTGATAGCCTGGCATACTCCCAGATTTTACAAGCCCTTGAAACTGAACCTTTCTTTTGGCAGAAGGTCACCAACACCCTGCGTTTCTTGTTACTTGCTCATTGTCTATTAACTGCTTGTACCTCTTGATGTCATCTCTCGTGGTGTCCAGATGGTAAAGATTTGATCCTGACACCAGCAGTAAAAACTTGTCCAGATAATAAAACTGTGCACTTCTGATGGGCTTTGCAAACTGGCCATCTCCCTGGAGAACCATGAAGTTAAACAAACAGTGCATTAACAGACAGTCAGTATAACACATCAACATTGCAGTTTATTAATAGCCTTTAAATAAAGTGCTAAGTGCATTCATGTCACAGCACATAAAATTCAGCACCATATCATCTTAAAATATCACAATCTCAGTCATTCTCTCTTTTTACCAAAGATGGAGTGTGAAGAGATAAATGAGGATAGAGGAATGTTGTTTTTCTGTCTGGATAATATGAGACTAATGTAAGTCAATGAGAGACAGTTTGGTGAGTGGAATATGATTGCTACTGGATATTTAATGTACTTCTTGTATACAAGTATGTGAATGTATGTAGCCTCTAGCGTCATGATTTTTAATGCATTTTTGCCTCCCAAAATGTGTGCAATTACAGTATGTGTTCCATTACCATCTTTACCACATTAGAATAAACTGTCTGCTTTTATTATGCTACTTTTGAATTATTATTCTTATTAGTAACTATTATTTATTTTTTACTGTTTATGCTACCAGCCAAAATTTGTCTGTGTTTGCATGCTTACTTGAGTATATTTCTAGCCAAAATGTCTAAAATGTTTTTATACTCCACTTTCAACATTAAGTAGCTCTGTTTATTATTGCAGACTCAGGATTTTCTCTTTAATATAAATAACACAAACACAGATGCATTGGGTCATATTTGGCTCCAGATACACACACAGATGCACAGGTCTAGGAGGCTGGGTGGGAAGACACCAGAGAGAGACTCTGAGCCAGAATGTGACTGAAGAAAACTGATTTGAATGAACTTCAGTTGTGTTGGGGATTCTGGGAAAGAGGGAAATTTGGGTTTAGAGAGGTCTGCAAGTGTTTAGAGCACTGATGTGCTGACCAGGGGCCTGCACAGATGCCATTGACGTTCCAGCAGAGGAGCACTGCCAAGAAAAACACTTCCCACAGGCGTACGCATTCAAATGCAAATTCATTTTTTGAATCTTAAAACTTTTCTTCACATACTTGCTTGTTGGTTCACTCTGAGCTGGACTTGACGAGGTACTGCAAAAGCTCAGAGCTAATATCAATTAAATTGCTCATGTCAGTGCAAGGACTGTATTTGGTTTAATTGTTGATATGTTACCATGGTCAGAACAGGTTCCGAAGCATTTGCGGTCCAGATGCAAAGGGTGGGGTCCTCAGAGGTACTTAAAAACCACCGTTTACTGTGACTCCAGCATACAGTGTTCACAGCCTTACTGTGACCTGCAACCAGAAAACAGAGCCATAGTTTTGACCCCAAAATTGATGATCACTTTGCAAGGGACCCCCTACGATAAAAATACATTTATAGGCAACTGTATAATATTATAAAATATTAAATAAGATTAAGATGTTGTATAAGACTAATTTATACTGTGTGAAAAAATATATATAAAGCCTGATATTATGAAAACCACAAAATCTAAATCTGTAAATTCAGTATTCCATAATGGCCAGAATTTGAATTTAGTGCATTCCTGCCTAAAACTCGCAACAAAAGCATATGAGGAGAGTTACAGACAGTTGCTAGCCCCCACTGTTTTCCATAGTATGGAAAAAAATACTATGGAAGTCAATAGGGACCAGAAACTCTTTGGTTACCCACATTCTTCAAAATATCTTCTTTTGTGTTCAGCAGAAGAATGAAGAGAAGAACTTTTTTGTTCTTCACTTAGAAGTTCGAAATGAAGAACAAAAAAGAACATCACTGTGAGTATATCAGGCCATTAGTCTAATGAAAAGAGCATCTATTTCAGGGACAGGAAGGGCCTCCAAAAGTCAGAATTCCCCAACTGTCAGTTTCAGCTGTCAGTGTCAGGTGCTGTCAGAATTGCATGTAAAAATTTGAATACTGATCCAATTCCTTTGTGCCACTCAGTCAGGAAATGAAAATAAGAGACAAGCAAAGGAATTTTACAAAAATAAACACTACAGATTTGAAGCTCTCCCACTACCTGTATAGACAGCTGGGTTGCTGGTGAGTGAAGAGTTATACAACAAAACAGAACCATCTCCAAGACCACACGCAATCTGCTTTCCATTTCCTAGACACAAAAAGAGAAAGTTAACAGACAAAAACGATGGAATAATTAGTTCAAAAATGATGTTCCTAAGGCAAAAGTCTAAAATAACAACTATAGCACTAAGCACTCTTAAAAACAGGCGTACACAACTTTATTGTGTTTAACTCCAGCTTATTTATTATTAAGCCAATGTGTTCCACTGTATGTGTTGCCAAATCAGGTCTGCCACATTACCTCACATAAGGATAAGATGAACTAAAGAAGTTATTAAAAAACTGCTGGGTTCAGAACATTTTTGCTTAATAAATTACATGTAAAACAATTAAGGATTAAAGATGAAGACATAGGATATTAAACAAATATGAATCAATTAGACTACCACTCAAAATGTTTGCATACTTGACTGAATTTACCAAGAGCCTAAAAACCTTTTGATCTAAAAGCTTAAATGCTTTAAATTCAGTTTGTTAACAAATATGAAAGTGTGTGTGTTAATTTCTGTTAAAGGTATGCAAAATATTGAAAATGCAAAATATTCTGAATGAACCTGTGTGTTATTAATACTCAAAGGAACTGTGTGTTATTTATAGTTAACAAGAATATTGTTCTGCTCATGCACTGATACCTTCAGCTATTGATGAATTGTGCAAAGCCAAAAGGCTAAGTCAGGTATTTTAGGATACAGGAGTAGAAGTCATTGATGGCTGACACTGAAGTGATGTCCGTTCCTGATTTCATGCTGAACTTACTGGCCAATTTAGACTTACTTCTTTGCTTATACCTGTGATTAAATGAAGAAAATAAAATTAAACACATTCCATAAATAAAGATTAAACTTATTTCAGTGTTGTTTCTATGGATTATAACAAAGCACTGCAGTTGAAGCTGTGTGGACATGAACCTACTGTACATATTGACCATTTTACAGAAATACGGCAAAAAAGAAAACGCAGTCTATCTGTTTGTAAAGACTTTCTACCACCTTACATAATGCTGAAAAAGGTCTTAACACATAATTATTCTATAGATGATGTTCCATCATAAACAGAATATTACGTGCGATATCTGGCTGATGTCTCCTACGTATCTCTTCCAGGAATTCCCCAACACTTGTATATAGGCCTAGATATACAGTATAAAGACTGGGATTCTTCTCTGATTCTTCAAAAATAACGCACGGATTCTCCACTGAGGAGTGCTTACCCCTCTAGCAAAGACATATTTCACCATGACAAAAATCTATACAGAAATTCTACACAGCTTCCTGCCTTAGAATATGTATGAACTAAGTATGTGGTTGTTAAATTAAACAGGTCTGACTAGAGCTTAAATTAGGATTTTTGAGATGAGGCACCCTAAAATCTGATAGCCTGGCATACTCCCAGATTTTACAAGCCCTTGAAACTGAACCTTTCTTTTGGCAGAAGGTCACCAACACCCTGCGTTTCTTGTTACTTGCTCATTGTCTATTAACTGCTTGTACCTCTTGATGTCATCTCTCGTGGTGTCCAGATGGTAAAGATTTGATCCTGACACCAGCAGTAAAAACTTGTCCAGATAATAAAACTGTGCACTTCTGATGGGCTTTGCAAACTGGCCATCTCCCTGGAGAACCATGAAGTTAAACAAACAGTGCATTAACAGACAGTCAGTATAACACATCAACATTGCAGTTTATTAATAGCCTTTAAATAAAGTGCTAAGTGCATTCATGTCACAGCACATAAAATTCAGCACCATATCATCTTAAAATATCACAATCTCAGTCATTCTCTCTTTTTACCAAAGATGGAGTGTGAAGAGATAAATGAGGATAGAGGAATGTTGTTTTTCTGTCTGGATAATATGAGACTAATGTAAGTCAATGAGAGACAGTTTGGTGAGTGGAATATGATTGCTACTGGATATTTAATGTACTTCTTGTATACAAGTATGTGAATGTATGTAGCCTCTAGCGTCATGATTTTTAATGCATTTTTGCCTCCCAAAATGTGTGCAATTACAGTATGTGTTCCATTACCATCTTTACCACATTAGAATAAACTGTCTGCTTTTATTATGCTACTTTTGAATTATTATTCTTATTAGTAACTATTATTTATTTTTTACTGTTTATGCTACCAGCCAAAATTTGTCTGTGTTTGCATGCTTACTTGAGTATATTTCTAGCCAAAATGTCTAAAATGTTTTTATACTCCACTTTCAACATTAAGTAGCTCTGTTTATTATTGCAGACTCAGGATTTTCTCTTTAATATAAATAACACAAACACAGATGCATTGGGTCATATTTGGCTCCAGATACACACACAGATGCACAGGTCTAGGAGGCTGGGTGGGAAGACACCAGAGAGAGACTCTGAGCCAGAATGTGACTGAAGAAAACTGATTTGAATGAACTTCAGTTGTGTTGGGGGTTCTGGGAAAGAGGGAAATTAGGGTTTAGAGAGGTCTGCAAGTGTTTAGAGCACTGATGTGCTGACCAGGGGCCTGCACAGATGCCATTGACGTTCCAGCAGAGGAGCACTGCCAAGAAAAACACTTCCCACAGGCGTACGCATTCAAATGCAAATTCATTTTTTGAATCTTAAAACTTTTCTTCACATACTTTGCTTATGGGTTCACGATAATTGTAGGTACTGCATAAGCTCAGAACTAATAGCACTTTGCTTTTAAATTGCTCATGTCAGTGCAAGGACTGTATTTGGTTTAATTGTTGATATGTTACCATGGTCAGAACAGGTTCCGAAGCATTTGCGGTCCAGATGCAAAGGGTGGGGTCCTCAGAGGTACTCAAAATCCACCGCTTACTGTGATTCCAGAATACAGTGTTCACAGCCTTACTGTGCCCTGCAAAAAGAAAACAACAGAGCCACAATTTTGATGCCAAGGACCCCAAAAATTATGATCACCTTGCAAGGGACTCCCATACCATAAATACAGGTATAGGCAGCTATATATGATTATAAAATATTAAATAAGATTAATACAAGTATTAGACTATCATTGGCCTGTGGCGATTGCGTGATAGGTAGGTGGTCAGATACTTTCTTAACTGCTGTTTATTTTGTTATTGAGAGGAAAATGTGCAGCACGAATTAATATAATCATCTTAATGCCGCTCTCAGCAGTGTGGGTGGCATTGTGATTTTCGCTAACAAGATATTGCTGCAAAGGCATTTCAAACATATTTTTACCCCTAAGAATGAAAAAGAACATCACTGTGAGTATATCAGGCCATTAGTCTAATGAAAAGAGCATCTATTTCAGGGACAGGAAGGGCCTCCAAAAGTCAGAATTCCCCAACTGTCAGTTTCAGCTGTCAGTATCAAGTGCTGTCAGAATGGCATGCAAAAATCGAATACTGAATCAATTCCTTGGTGCCACTCATTGAGGAAATGAAAATAAGAGACAGGCAGAACTGTCTTCAAGACCACACGCAATCTGCTTTCCATCTCCTAGACACAAAAATAGAAAGTTAACGATCAAAAACGAAGGAATAATTAGTTCAAAAACGACGCCCCTCAGGCGCAAGTCTAAAATAACAACTACAGCATTCTTAAAAACAGCTGTATATGACTTTGTGTTTAACTCCAGGAGTCTACTCGGGTTTGGTGCTACAGTATGGAGTCTTTATGTGAGACCACAGGAGAACCAAAAATGGGCAAATCAACAGGCACATGATTGTTAGCCACGGCTATTAAGTGCTGTTGATTGTGCATAAAGCTGGAAAAGAAACTTTTCTATGCAAAGTTAAGCCAATGAAATTACAGCAGGATACTGGAGTGCTACAATGGCAAACTTTGTGTAGAAATTTTACCATTTATAACAACAACAAAAAAATTTTTTTTAATTAAAAAAATATTTTTATTTAATGCATTTGACATTTTTTATGTTTTACTATTTGTTATTGTTGTAATATATATTTTAGGAATTATTAAAAAGAAGTCTTACAGTGTGACATGATTTCTGGTTGAGCATTTTCTGGTTGTGCAGTACAAAGAAATTTCACATGTTTAAAGCCTAGTGTGATCCTCAAGTACTGTCCCTCACCTGAGTATTGTAGAGAGCTTACAGGGGTTGGAGTTGTGGAAACTGTCAAATGAGCATAAGGCATACATGGTGCTTCAAAATGTGAAGGATACTCAATTAAGAGGCGCTTTCTGTAGAAAAACAGTGCATAATTTTCAGCACAAGCTACAATGGTCTTATTCAGTACTACTGCATTCTTGAGACTGTACTGAAACTGACAGAATACTTACGTATTTGTGATAGTTGTTGTGGCAGAGTTGCTTTTCTTCTTAACATTGGTCTTTAGTCTAAACATGGTCCTACTATAAAAGAAATGGCAATGGCAATGCCTGCAGAGTTTAGCTCCAACTTGCCTCAACACACCTGCCGGGAAGTTTATAGTATGCCTAGTAAGAGCTTGATTAGCTGGTTCAGGTGTGTCTAATTGGGGTTGGATCTAAACTCTGCAGGACATCGGCCCTACAGGACTGAGTTTGGGCACCCCTGTTATAGCTTATAGTCTAATTCCTGAAAAATCCAAGAGAACATATCCTAGTTTTTCATAGACAGGATACTTGACTTGGTCACAAGCAGATGCAGCAACAACATTTGTGATGTGCTTTAAAGATTTACATTTACATTTAGTCATTTAGCAGACGCTTTTATCCAAAGGGACTTACAAATGAGGAAAATGGAAGCAATCAAAATCAACAAAAGAGCAATGATATAAAGATGATTGCGATTCTACTAAGGCAGACATCATGAAGGTCCCCTTGTACATTCAGTACATAATAATGAATTATGGCAAAAATGGCAATAAAGCCTTTCAGTAATGTGAGTCTAAGCAGGCCTGTACACTCCATGGAAACAGAATTAAACAGTGTTTAAATGAATATTATGCTAGTGACCTCAGATTAAACTCTAAAGTTCCAGCATGGAAGATATTAGGTGTGAGCACAATTAGTGTCATTTACTTTAATTCATGTTTAAAAAGGCTACCAGCACACAGCCTGAGAAGCTTATTTCTATAGAATAAGCTTCTTCGCCTATTAGTTAATTTGACATTAACTAATAATCTATACATGTCTAACAGTCTCAATACGCACACTGAAGGGATTCATTTCTCACATTTTCAGAATGTTGCACTCAACAGAATGATTAAATGCTCACAGCCTCTGTTGCACATTTAACTTACCAATTTCTTCAATTTTCAAAGCCTGAAACCATGTGAACCATATAAAAGTAAACCTGAATCCATAAAGTTTGTTAGGCTGCTGTGTGGTCTACTGACTTACTGAGGAACTGTATTGTATCCTGATGACTTCACTTGTGTGTGAAAAACCAAAGGCTGATCCTTTACACTCTTCTGACAGCTCACACCTAGAAGACAAAAAGAGAACAGGTCAGTCACATAATTAAGCTTTGCCTGTATGCAGTCTGAACATTACTCATCTATCATAATTATGTACCACTAACACTATAATTTGAAATAAGCTCGATATAATAATATCATTGACATTACTACACACTTAAACCATTTTGCTGATAATATATCAAGCTTATTTCAAATTATAGTGTTAGAGGCATACTATTATATTTCCTCCACCATTTTCATGACTCTTATATTACTCTAGAGTCTTTTTCTGCTCACGTAATGAAATAATTTAAACTTAAACCATATTTCATGCCCATATATTTAATTAATTGGTAAAGCTTGATACTGTACAATCAGCTTGTCATTATTGTAAAATATACCCTTTCAGGATCCACACAATCTGATTGAGGCTTATTTTTTGATACTAAGCTGCTGACTGTACATTATACCTTTTTAAGAGTTATTGACATGAAATTTATACAAATAAAAACTTATTCAAAAGTCATTCGAAAGTCATATAACAGTAAAAAGATTCAACCTGAAGAACTGTCATTTTTCCAAGTTTTCTTCACTTTAGTGAGCTCATTTTTTCCAGCTCCATTAAAACTAATGCACACGTTTCCAAAAATGGTTCCCCTGCCAAGCACAGACTAAATGTATATTCTGAAAAGTGGCTAATAAATGCAACTACTTCCTAAAGCAGAGGTTTCCAATCCTGCTCCTGGAGGGCCAATGTCCTGCTGAGTATAGTTCCAATCTGTCCCAACACACTTGCCTGATGGTTTCTAGTAATCCTGAAAATGCTGATTAGCTGGTTCTGGTATGTTTAATTAGGACTGGAGCTAAACTCTGCAAGATAGTGGCCCTCCAAGAGCAGGACTGGACACATCACATCTGTAAAATCAGTAAAATTCATTATTATGCCATTTATTTTTGAGGTTTGAACTCAGTTCCCGTCTTTTGCTGGTTTTGCTGTTTTCTTGGGAAACACTTCCAAACAACTTCAACGATTTAAAAATAAACTTGAAGCAAGACTGGGCCAAGAACCCTTTTTGAGAGCTGACTAAATTCCACCATATATTGAGCACAATCATTATTGTAATTACTTTAATAATACTAAAACAAATTAGTGCTGGTACTACAAATACAAATGGGGAAAAAATGTCTATGCACTTTGGACAACATAAAGTTCCTGTCATGAGATCAATCAATAAGAAATAATGTTTTCTTTCATAGATCATACTTATTACTGTGGTATCCCAAATTATTTCAGTTTACATTGGCAAAAAGTACTGAAACAGTGTATTGAAGAGAGATAGCAGTTTCTGGTCATTGTCAACAAACCACATCCTGATATAACCCATTATTCAAGAATATGTCACACTGTTCTGAGATCAGCCTGTTATCAGACCTTCAATCACAGACCCTAAACTGCTGGATCCCGACTATAAGTGCATGTCAGAGCCCAGCAGTAAGAAGAAAATGAGTTGTCCTAGTTATGGTATTGACTTAGGCCCCAGAAAAAGCTATGGAATAAATTGAAACCTCTGAGGATGTGTAACTCTAGTAAGGAAGAGAAATAATGCCCAGTTGGAGATGGAAGAAGAGTAAGGGAGAGAGAGAGAGAGAAATAATGATGATGGATTGCTTTTACATACATGAGACATATAAGAAAAAAAAATCATTATGCAGTTAAAACACTCAAAAAAGGGGAACAATTGTCTGAAAGCATACAAGGAAATACAAGGGGTCTAAAAAGTATTTTGTAATTTCTTCTTCTATAATTTTGACAAAAGGAAGGAGAAGGGAGGTACTACAGCAGGTCAGTGTGTGCACTGTAAAAAATAAGTGTCATTTTAACTGTAAAATTTTGTAAAAACGCTACGGAAAAAAACTGTTAATAGGTTAACAGTAAGTTCCCGTACTATATACAGGGAAAAACTGTAAAATATCTAACCAGATATTTCATGTAATTTTACAGTAAAATGCTGTTAATTTTACAGTTTTTTGAAGTAAAAATAACAAATCAATGTATAATTTACAGTCAAAAACTGTAAACTGATATTCCCAGAATTCCCTGCATGACACTCCACATTTGAAAGTATTTTGTTTAAATAATCATGTTTTTTTAATAGTTTTTGTTATTAGTTATGTATATTTGGGCTTTATGTTACATCTTCTGTTGTTTAATGAAAGTTTAATGCATTATTTAAGTATCATGTGTGTTACCATGATGGTGTTTTGTGTTTGCATGAATGACTCTGTGCACCTTCTATATATTAGTATATACTTCTGCTTGTGGCGAAGCTACTTGTGATGAGCTTTGATTCTTCATGTGGCTTTCTCTTTTACCAACTGCATTATTATGGTGGTTGTCAGTATGTTACAAAACAGATTTTAATAGCAGTGTGAATTGTTGAATTTACTGGTTTACATTCAAATTTTCTTGTTTGTAAATTACAATTTTATACTGTAAAATTTATTTTTATACCGTAAATGTGTTTACAGTTTTTCTGTATTTTTTTCCAAATTATTCTGGCAACCACAGCTGCCAAAATTATTTTGTAAAAACTACAGAATTTTTTTTACAGTGCATGGCCTACAACATTTTGCCACTTTGCTGAATTGCTTGCAAAGTATAAGTGAGCATAAGAGACTTCTTATTTCAAAAACATAAACACAAAAGATCTTACCGACATCAATTTTTGAATGGTAGTGTAGCTTATAGTGTAAATGGGTACATTTTTTGTCTTTGGAAGGATATGCAGTGATGAATCATGCAAATTAAGACCAAGATCATGTGTTAAGAAAATAAATAGGAGTTTTTGTGACATGGTCTGTGCCTGGTCTCTTCATTCTGTGTTTATCAAAACCCTTTATCTTTGTGACCTCAGACACCAGATGGCATCAGGCTGTTTTATAAAGAGTGACAGTTTCATTTGCATGTATTGTAAAAGTATTTCTAACTACAGTATATAAGGAATTCTGCTGTGCCTAATGACAACTTTCTTTTGAAAAGCTATAATGTGGTACAGACCTCCGCAAGGCCACAAAGATTAATATCTTGGACAGTAACGAGTCAGCATCATAAATATTACCATGGGGGGTGTCAATGACATTGAAATGCAAGTTAATCCAAAGGTGTTTTTTTTTCTTTGGCAACAAAAAGTGTGCGTGTGTGGTTTTGTAAACTCCCAACCGATTTTTCTCTGAGGTTTTGGGCCATGTTTTGCCAGCCCAGCATTCAGAGGGGACATAGTCATCAGAGGAGAACTGAAAATAGAGGAAAAAACAACATAAATAGACTTCTATTACTGGAAATAATAAAATACAGCATTTTCCATTGTGGTAGTTGACTCATCAAGAATAAGGTTAACATTCTATAACAGACAATACATCTACTGTAGATAATTCTGGCTAAAACCAAAATCAAGCATTGAGTAAATTATTCTTGGATGGGGCTCAAAATGACACCCTGTGTATTCTAAATCCAGGCACCACCTGGCCAGGATCAGGAGCCTCATAGAGATTGAAAGATGAGTGTTGTTACCTGGGCACAGCTGAAAGTTGCTCATCCACAGAGAGGCCAGTCGCCATCCTAAAGCAGAGCTCGTCCAGCCCGGCACTATTAACCTCTAAAAGGGCTACTGAAGTCCCAGATAGAGTAGTCACCAAACAACACATCTAGGCAGAAAGACTGTCTCACACAGACCACTTTCCTCCAAGAATGCAAACCACAGCCAAACCTTGTAAAAGCTTTACATCTTAAATAATCCTGGCTTTGTGAAACCATAAACTGCTAATTGCAGGGCTGTAAAAATACCAAAGGTGCTATACATGTGAACTCTAGAGCGGCTTAAGGTTAACAATATGGATCTTTTAAAATCTGTCAAAAAATGTAGAATACTGTAAATATGTAAAATATTGTATTTGTATACATATTGCACAGATGCACAGACATGAAAAGTTTAGCGCAGTACTTACATTGCCACCAAGTTCATTAGAGATAGCCCATGACCCTGCCATTGAAATGTTTAGGTCACCTGTCAGGAAAAAAAACTGCCACTTCATTATTTAAAATATTTACATACTACAGTAATTGTTTCATGTCTCAAAAAAAATGTTAGGGAAAATTTTGTTTCAAAACTTGATTTTGGTTTGGAATAAATTAGTGGTAAACCAGGAAGAATTAGTAAATTTGAAACCTAAACAGTCATTCTTCTTCAGAAAAACAGACAATGGCACCATGCTGGCACCATACGGATGGTGTATTTTCCCATGCTTCAAGTATTTTTAGGAAGCCATTTGTTTAATGAAAATCATAAGTTTATGCATATTTCTGAGGTGAATTTTGTTTTGAGGTTGCAAGATTTAACCAATGTTATCATTAAGTGTACAAGGACATGCATTGACTTTCTGCCGCTCTCTAAACTAAGTATCATAATCCTGGAATATTCCAAGCTAGAAGACTCCATCCTTATCTGGTTATCACACAGAAGCATATTCACACTCTAAAGTTTGTTGACCACTAAGGCCACTGTTGCATTTATTTTTATCACATTGTTTGCTATAAAAAAACATTTTTTTTTAAAAATATGTTGCTATTTTTTTTTTTTACTAATAAACATACCAAGGTAAAATATAATGGATCAAATATTTTCTTGAACAATTGCTGAATTTGAACCAAAAGTATGTTTATGTTTCAGAGTTAATTGAATACTTATGATGCCTCTGAGTGGAAGATTCATGAGAAGCTCTGAAGTATCCAGGTCAAGCAGATATAGTCCATCAGAACTTCCGATCCACACACAACTTCCTCTATGGAAAAGGCACAAAGAAGAGACTATTTACAAAAGACACTACAAAGAACTAAGGCCTGGTTAATGTAACAGGGTACAACAGAAAAAAAAGAAAAGAAAAAAGATCTGTATTGTATAGAGCTACTGTAGGAATTCACACCCACATTGCCACAAAGTCTCTATAGAGAACATCTATGAAAGCATGTTATATTAAACTACAGTGGCAGAATCTATGATAAGAGATTGCACAAGCTTGCTCTAAAAGAGAACTGCACTAAAGCTTTGAAAAACTTGATTTAAGTCAGTATCTTATTGCAGTGCAAATCATAAAGTGGCAGAGGTCAAGGGTCATCACTCCTGTCCGATAAACTAAAGTTATTGGGGTAATATGTTATTTTCTATGAATCACTATGAATCTGTGAATAACAATGAGAAGAATTCATGCACAGTTAATTAACTAAACATGAGTGTGTAAAAGAAGAAATTGAATTCATATATATTTTAATGTTTTTAGTATTTCTGATTTTTGTGACTTTGCCTCTTCCTTGGCCTCCCTTACTTTCTGGGTCTGCAGGCATTTCTCCACCAGTTTACAGCATATGATATGACAAATTTCAGCATATAATGACATGTTATGCGAAAGTTTTCAGGTTCAGTTCACACAACCATCTTGTCATAAAGCTGTAACTGCTGTTTGGACAGCATGAAACCATAAAGAGGAGCATAATGGCTTTCTAATTGGACGTTTTCTGCCATGACCATAGAAAAATCTGTTGAAAAATTATTTTTTACGCCTGTGAAGACAGGTGTACCATGCTGTATATCTCTACCACAACTTTACTATGTCATGACTACTACAGTAATGACTATTATCATACATACTGTGTGCTTGTGAATACATTTTGCCTGCCTTACATCATTTCTTACCCCAAAAATTCAACAATTGCCCAAGCAGATAAAGGTGAACAACAATAACAGACCAAAGACAGTACCTCTGCTGCAGGCTAGTATGACTGGACTGCAGTTTCTATGCCCAAATTCTCAGAACAGGCTTTGCTGTCTCCACTGTTCTTCTCACATCATTACGAGTCGTTCCTAGAAAAGCACACAGAATCAGATGAAGCTCAGTGAGATCCTTTTCACTTGAAGCAGATGTATCGTTTTCCGCAGTGAGGTAGGCACATGAAAAACACTAGTTATACGCAGTCTGAATTGTGGCTTGTGGGTTTTTTCTAACCATCTGGTCTATTTTGAGGTGAGCTGGTTTTTCTGAGGTTTCTCTCATGCTTCTGTTCAAGCTTCGAAAGGTCCAGTTTTGTCACCAAGCGGCATTTTGTGGTCCACAGGGAGAGTGTAGCACTAAAGCTTGAATCACAAAGAGATTCCAACGTAAAGTGATATATAGATTACACAAGAGAGCTTTAAAGTGTGTGTGTGTGTTACTCACCTGTCCGTCACCAGACCCTGTGATGAACTGACTGTTTTGCTCCATGAAGAACAGACTTACCAGTGGATACGCTGTGAAACAAAAACTTCAGGATCTTCACTACATATTCTCTACATTTATAGGCTATGAGTGAAGAACCTCAATTTCTGTTGTATAAATATTAGTGTTAATAACTATAACCCGACCTGATAGGACAGCAGATTCAAAGAGTATATCGCCCTTCTTCACATACCAAATCTAATACAAAAAAAAGAAAGAAAAAGAAGTCATATGCATATGTATCTACAATATATGATATATACTGTATATATATTATTACCAGCTCTCTCTCTCAATATATATATATATATATATA
>NW_015645070.1:1660121-1702294 GCF_001515625.1 Sinocyclocheilus rhinocerous | reverse complement strand
TATATATCGTGCATATATATCTATATATGAAATATATATATATACATATATATATATATATAATAAAATCTGTACCTTAAATGTTCTGTCTTCTGATGTTGAGATGAGAAGATTAACGTCCCATGGACAGAACTCTCTCATCTTTATGGGCTGGTCAATCACAGTCTGGGTAACGGAATGTTCTACATGCAGACTTTGTTCGGCGTTTCATCTGGAGATGGGTCAAAAAAGGCATTTGTTTCCTTTGTACTGTTTCAGCATAACTGCTTTTGTTTTCGATTCACTCAGTCAAAATCGTGTGTATCTTATTTCATACCTCTGCATTCAATAGAAACACTCTGGAGCCGGAGCATGCGGCCATTTTTGCGTTCAGTGGACACACTGACAGATGCAGCACCCTGCCGAGCAATGTGCCAACAACTCTACCTGAGGCAATTCCACCTGGAACACAGATGTCATGTTTGGGAGATGGGACAAAAAAGTGATTGACAGAGAATATATTCCAGAGCAGATCATTCTTAGTTGTCACAGATTTATATGCTCTGCAGACGAGCAGAATTTTTCAGTCTGTTTCTGAATCAAGGTCTTTGCATGCGTTATTACCGTCTTTGATCTGTGTGTAGCAGCGATCAATGTCCCAGACAATAACATAATCTTCAGAAGCACTACAGAGGTGGAGACGATCTCTCACCATCCCAAAAGCCATGGCAGACACATCACCATGGTGACCAGTGAGTTCCAAAGGAGGCTACAGGAAACATTAAAATTAGATTTAAATGTTAACTTAAATTGTTTAATGCTGTGCAACAATGTAGTCCTATTAAATGTTACAAATGATGGCACACAATTTACTGTTATATTGAATGGCTATATTAACTATTTTTATCCCCAGAAATGAAAGAAATTCATTAGTTTGGTATTGATGGTACTTGCCTTTATGCATAATTCATGGTAAAAAATTTGGAAATTAAATGTGAAAATATATTTATGATCACAAATTTTAATGTTAGGTGCAATTAATTGCAGCAAAATATGTGAATAATTGGTTACTTTTTCAGTCAGTTGACAATAATTATATATATTTGTTTATTGAAAATAGATATAGGTAAACAAAGACATCCAGGTTGTTGTTTTCATAAATTCTTATATTCTTGTCCTGCCATGGGACAGCACAGTGAGAAGGACAGCAGGCCAGCTGCAGGTGGGACACTGGCTTGTTGCAAGTTAGAGAGAACCTCTCAGTAAAATACTGCACTGAGGTCACAGCAGCCATGGAGATCCCAATAGTCCCCTGTAACAACACACAATGAGAAAGTCTTAAATGTTTAGCGGGGCAAGATGACATCTAACTGGCCCAGTTAAAGGGCACATTCCATGAATACAGTGAACAATGGTGCCATGAGATTTTTTAAAGTATCAGCGGATAAGATAGCCACTATATTATAAAAGTGGATAAATATTTTTATATATTGTTTTCAATTTATGGGACTAGCATGTTTATTAATAACTGTACACTAGCAAACTGGTCGCAAACTAGCTATCCTCTAAGAGACAGTTTAAATGAAGACGTCTGAAGGTTACGCACCTGCTTTTACAGACCATCTGTTGAAAACTAACAGTTAGCCCTACACTGTTTTAGTTTTAGGCTGTGTTTTGTGGAAAGTGCCAATGACATCAGCTGCAAAGTATTTTGTTCATCACCTGGAACTAAAATGTAATGCTTTTTAAGTATTGCAAATGTAACCCATATATAATTATACTGTATGTGTAGTTAGTAAATAAAATTCCAGTTTTTGGCCTGTGACCCAAGCAGCTTTTGCGTCCTTGTTGCTTTGGAAACGGAAGCCTTTCCGGGACGGCACACTAGCTAAGGTGTGTGGCAAAGTCACTAAAGTCTTGTACTGTTGGTTTGCTGGCTTAGACGACTTTATTTGTTTGTTTATTTATTTATTTTTTGAGTACAGTGTAATGCGAAAAGAGTACATGCTGACACGATATACTAGAATTGTGGAAGTTTTGTGTCTCTGGCTTATTGTAGAGATAATGTCATGTCTATAAAAACAATAAATGTTGTTAAAGTCTGATATAAAGACAAATACCTGACTGGCTGATTTTACTTGGATGCATCCGTATTATTCGTAGCGCAGCAGATTTGTTCTCTAGTTTATTATTTACACAAACTCCGACTAACCTAGGGCACGTAATTCATTTTCTATGCAACGATACCCTCTGGTGGTAAACTGCAGTCAGTCAGTCTGAATGTACATTGAAATTGATATATACAACATATACACTGAATATGATAAATAATAAAAATAAATAATGGAAGCAGTAAGAAGTCGTCGACGATGAACAGGTTATAGTTTGTTCTTGTACAGAATATATAGATTTTAGGTTATTGTATAATCCAAGCTCATTACAAAAATCCTTATAAAATGGTATAGATTTAGACACTATACATTTGTGAATATAAAAATGATAAGTTTTAGCATGTTGTCAATGCTTTTTATTTTGTTCACAATAACAAACGACGTCTTTAACAGTCAAATATAAAGGGTGCAATTCGACAATCATAAAACAAAGACACAATCACTGTTCTATTGTTTTACTTAAAAAAAAAATCTGAAATTTCTTCAACCCTAAAATTGTCTTTAATCCTATATTAAATGTTACAAATGCTACGTTTTCACCAACAAACGATCTGCGAGTTCACGCCCACATCTGCCTTCCGCCAATGAGTCGCAGTCCAACACACTTAGCTATCCAATCATAAACGGGTAATATACATATGCATCTATTTGGAAACGTCCCTTGTCCTAACCGACCAATCAGTCTTTCGCTTCAGTCAGTCAATCAACTCTCCCCGCCCAGATTTTTTGACAGAACGGAAGCCGAGATGGGCCAAACCAGCCCATCCGGATAACAGAGACAAACTTGGCAGCGAGCGGATGAACTGGTCGGATCTTTGTTCTTCACAGACAGACTATCAACCTCTTTATAGTTTTGCGTATCGTCACTTATATGTCTCACATTTATATCAAGATTATATAGAATACTCCTTCCCTGTGCACGCAGCTTCAGCACAGGCATATGCTTTTTGAGCTAGCATATTTTCCTAGTGTTTTTAGTTCATTCTTCCCCCCACCGACGAGGTTTTATTGGACCAAGATAGGCGGCGCGGGCACCAAGATGTCGAACCGGATGGTGTGCAGAGAAGCGAGCCACGCCGGCAGCTGGTACACGGCCTCAGGTAGAGCCAGAGACCCGAGAGCAGCCCGGGCCTGAGGTCCGGTGTGCTGCTTACACCAGTGTGTGTGTCTGGTAGTGTCTCAAAACCTAGTGACTTGCCTATCTGGACAGCATTTTTGGGACGTTCAGCACGCTCAAAAATGCTGCCTAGGTAGGCAGCTCACTTTGTTTTTAGACAGAGCCTGTGCGATCAGCTGGGAATTATTAAATAGCTGTGCCTAAAATGGGTTAAAGACCACAGGGCGAGTTTCTTCATAATTTGTACCTTTTTCTGAACATACGGTCTTTTAAAAACTAATTAACTTTATTTAAAATGTGAACTAAAACATTAGCTTTATTTTGTTAGAAAATCACTTTAAAGGGATTTAATTCTGCTCAGCAATTAATCTAAATCTACAAAAAAGTGGGCCTCGGTCATGAAATGTTATTTAATTTGTCTTGGCATTTAGAAGATTATTTAATGAATTACTTTAAATGTTAAAAATGTTTTTGTATATTTTTTTCTGTTTTTCATTGAGCAGACAGAAAACATTTGCATTTAAATTCAAGGGCCATTATTTAAATCGACCGCACTGTGTGTGTGTGTGTCTCATATTTGCATGTTGTTGTTGTTTTTTTTGTGTGTGTGTTTCTATTGTAAATGTTTAGCTTTAGTGTGTGTAATAGCAGCTGAGAACAAAACAGGCCAACAGTTAGCTGGTTAGCCTATAGCCGGTGTGTGTGAATCTCTCCTACACGCCAACTACACAGACTAATACCACAGATTAATATACCATCCACGCTAATTTTACCCAGCCATACTTTACTGGATGAGTAAATCCAGATAGATTAACTTCTGTCGCAATTCAGAAGGCTGGATTTACTCTGCTAACGGCTAAAGCTATTTGATGAAGTTCATATGACAGCTGTACACAACAGCTGTGTTTTCATACATATTAAAACAATGTTTTTCTTTAATATTGATGTCTGGTAAATGCTGTGTTCATTGTTATATCGGTCAGCATTTATGTGCAGTTCCATTCCAGTAAATACAGTGAGCACAGTCAGCACATGAAAGTCTTTAGAGGGCCGGTGCTGTTTTTTTCCTCTCATGCAGTAACAAAGGATGCATGACAAAAGCCCAGTGCTGCACACACACACACTAGATCACATATTTTTACACCGTAGAGAAGTCAGTCTTGGCTTTTACTTGATGATCTGTGTTTAGTAAGCTGTCACTATCTTTAGAGCTTTTGTTTTGTTCAAAACACACATTTTTGAGTGTTATATGCATATGAAGAAGGCAAAGCAAGTCTCCAGCAAATAATGTATGATGTAATGTGTTGGAAAAAAGTCTGGCGAGTCCATACATGTATAAACATGCCTTTGTCTTCAGTTACAGTTTTCAGATCATGACTACTTATTATTAATCTGGCAGTGATAACACTGGCCAGTTAGTTAGGAGTGTGTCAGTTGGACAAATTGTACGACAATGTCAATGAATAATGATTATTTTATACATAATATTATAAAAATATATTATAATATTAGATTTTTGATATACTGCTATATTGGTATTCTTCATATATTAGACTCATATATTGACCATGTCTCACCTGACTGCTCTTTGGAATATCATTAGTGATGTAATGGTATGATTCATTACAGTGTAGAGATTTGATTAACAACTGCTAAAATTTGACCAAATTGGTTGTATTCTAATTATTCCTTTTTCACAATCAGCTGAAGTTCATCTGTTCACTGGTTCTCAAAACTGTTATCTTGTCCTGTCAGACTCTGATAAGAAAGTAATTAGAACTGGGACAATGGCACTGTCTGAGGCTGAAATATTGCTGGAATCAACATTCAAGACAGCCATTTCACCTATTGCGTCATTGTTTGTTTGACTGATTTATATTTAGAAGAGAAATCCACAGATGAATTCTTCATTATAAGATCTTTTAGCATGTTGCGGTACTGAGGTGATACTACAATGAATAAATATTTATTTTTGTCAGCATTACAGTAATACGATTTTTTTGTTTTGCATTCTGCCAATAGAAATTAGGGAGGAAAATGTGCTTAATGCCAATTAAATAGGCCTACATATTCAAAGTGCTGTTTTTAAAACTGCAAAAGAGAAAATGTATTCTTTTGAGTCTACATGAACATTTATTTTCCACAATATTTGTCCTGAAAATAATCCATAAAAATCATTACTCTAAAATAGGCTTCATTTTCTTGATTTCTGTAAATATTGCAGAAATGTATAATGAATATGGTCTTTGTCATGTTTTAGATTATAAAGCGTGACTTGTAATGCTCTAAAATATTTTTTTACGTAGTGAAAATGATACTGTACAAACTACATCTGTAAGACATTCAAAAAATCTTCCCAGCTGAAGTGCCAAAGTTGTAAAATTATGTCTGCATTTCTCATATTTGCTAATGACATTTTTCTCTGTCTTTGCGATTAGGATCCCAGCTTAACGCACAACTCGAGGGCTGGTTATCTCAAGCACAACCTACAGCCGGTCCAGCTAGAGCCATAATAGCACCGTATGTGGAGTGAAAGCAGACAAACATCTTTTTTTTTTTCTTTCTTTCTTCCGTTTCAGCTGTCTTTCTGCATTCTTAAACCACTGTCTTTTGCAGGCACGCTGGCTACACTTACTGCGGCGCGTGTGCCGCCCACGCCTACAAGCAGGTGGACCCCTCCATCACGTAAGTGTCTCTCCTGAGCTTCTTTAAATTCTCTTGAAGTAGCCGTAATATTGAGTGTGCCGTGGGGAGAGAGGTAACTGCAGCGCTCTCTTATTCATCAGTCGGAGGGTGTTCATTCTTGGCCCCTCTCACCATGTGCCACTGTCTCGCTGTGCCCTCTCCCCCGCCGAGGTCTACAGAACGCCACTGTACGACCTGAGGATCGACCAGAAGGGTAAGGAATCTCATTTTCTCCCTTGGCAGGATTAAATGCTGATTGAATAACAATGCACAGAAAGGTGTCGCCCAGATTGTTTTTTATGTCTGGCTCATTTGCTCTCAAACTGAGCTTTGCAGAAGAGATTGCAAAATTTTCAAATTGTAAATGACTAAATTTGTTATTATATAATGAATGTGCAACAAAGTAATGTGAGAGATGGTCTTTTATTTGATGGTGTTCATATTAATGAGGTTTTGTGTAATTATAATTAGAACTCCTCAATGCAAAACACAAGGGCTTTAATTCCCACTGCCCCATCTCTTTCTCTGGCAGTTTACGCTGATCTGTGGAAAACAGGCATGTTTGAAAGGATGAGTCTGCAGACAGACGAAGAGGAACACAGCATTGAGATGCACCTGCCTTATACCGCTAAAGCCATGGAGAGGTAACAACCAAATAATGAATATCTACATCTTGACTGTTAAGGGAACAGTTCACCCAGACATGGAAATTCTGTAATCATTTACTCAACGTAATGTTGTTGTTAAACCTGTATGACTCTCTTTCTTCTGTGGAACACAAAAGAAGATACTTTACAAAACATCTCAGTGTTTTTTTTTTTCTCTCCAGTGAAAGTCAAAGGTGGTTCAGTGTTGTTTTGCACCCTATTGTCTTCCATTATGTGCACAAAAAAAGTTCTTCAAAATATCAAAAGCATTCTTGTGTTCCACTGTAGAAAATCATTCATACAGGTTTGGGACATCAAGCGCTATCCACTGAATACCTTGGAATCTGGGAAGACTCTATGCTTGAACCATTTAAAAAAAAACAATACCATTAAAAAGTTTGGGGTCTTTTTAAAAACTTTTTTTTTAATAAGTTAATACTTAGAATTTAATATTTAAATTGATTAAACATGACAGTAAAGACTTTTACATTGTTACAAAAATCTATATTTCAAATAAATTATTTTTTTAACTGTCTATTCATCAAAGAATCTTGAAAAAGCCACTAAAATATTAATACCGTTTTTTTTTTTAAACATTGATAATAATAAATGTTTGAGCACTTAATCAGGATATTAGCATGATTTCGGAAGGATCATGTGACACGAAAGACTGGAGAAATGGCTGCTGAAAATTCAGCTTTGTCATAACAGGAATGAATTGTGGTACTTAAATATAACACAGTTCTTCTTAATTGTAATAATATTTCACAGTATTACTGTTTTTTTAAGTACTGTTTCTAAGTAAATGTAACCTTGGTGAGCATTAGAGACTTCTTTCAAAAACATAAAATCTTACAGACGAGACCTAACATTTTTAAACTTTAGTTTATATAACTTTTATTTAGGAAATAAAGCGCAAATGCAAGTGGCTTCTCTGAAGGAACCAAGATCATAGGTGTTGCTTGCAAAGTCTTATCTTTTGCTTTTTAACCTTGTGTCAGTGTTGCACTATAGCAAAAGGATATATGATATAGCCCTTTGTGGTTTCCTCTAATTATCTTATGTAGTCTCTCTATAAGACATACACATCCTTGTGTAGGACACAGTCTGCACAGGGAAAAAATGTAAATGTAAAGAAAAGGAAGAAGGATATATCAAGGTTTCACCTCATCTCTATGCCGAGGTCATGAGCAGCGCTATTGACCCATAGTCGCACTCTCATGCTCATTCATCTCTGCCAGATCCACTAATTATGTTGTCAGGATCTGTTTACCTAGTGTGGTGCCTCTAATTAGTTTGCCGTGATGGATGTTCTGTTGTTTTTGTTGTTGTTGTGTTTTATTTTTTATCTATGTTTTTTTTTTTTATATTAATGCAGGAGCCACCAACCGCTTCTATTATTCCATTAAAATATTACAATATGTGGGCATAGAAAAGTTAACATCCTCTCAATTTGTTTGATTAGACATCTGGGTAATTTTTTTTCACAAGCAAACCAATTAGTTGCTGAGCAACTATAATATTTCTAAATGCTTTCAGCATTTTATATTTTTTTTTGCACCACATTTTATTCTCACACCTCTGCAATTTGGGAAAATGAAAACCTTTGTCGAGCTATTGATTTGACATGGGCATGGATTTTAATGAGTGATGCAAACTACTTTGACAATTTAGAATATTTATAAACATGCAAATGTCAAATCTTCATCTGGGAATTGACAAATGATTCTGTTTTGTGCTTTGTTTTTCAAAAACAGCCATAAAGATGAGTTCAGCATCGTCCCTGTGCTGGTGGGAGCTCTGAGTGAATCTAAAGAGCAGGAATATGGCAAGCTGCTTAGCAAATACCTGGCTGACCCTTCTAATCTTTTCATCATCTCTTCTGACTTCTGCCACTGGGGTTTGTGTCCACTCACACACTTTAATTTTTAGTCAAAAAAACGGAAAATAGTTAGTATCAATTATAGTTAGTAATCGGTGAAGAATTTCCTGTTTGTTGAAATGAGATGTAGTGCTGACATGATCTTGTCAACAGTAAATCTACTAGGGTTTGCACCGATTAGTGGTTTAGTTCTGACACTAGTCAACACTTTGGATTTGTTGATTAATCACACGACTTTCAGTAGTTTTTGAATGCTTAACATCAGTTTTTTTTGTCATTAACTTTTTATTCACTATGCATCAATTTTCCTATATACACGTAACCGTGTGTGCATATTTATGCATATAATACAAAAAACACTTAACACAAACTGTATATAATTGCCAAGGCCTTAGAGAACAAATGAAAAATATCTCTGTCTCTCTTTCTCTATATAATTTCCAGTAATCGTAGTGTAAAGGCATGGCATTGGCTTGATACTTTACTTGGAATTATGCAAATTAAAAAAAAAATTGTGAACCATTCTAAATCAAGTGTCACTCAAATTAATGATAACGAAAGCAGCATGAATCTAGTAAAGAAGATATACATGCTTTCCCTTCGGCATCACAGACATTCTCTCCACTCTCACACTCTCCATCAATGTGCTAGACTTGCCAGAAACACAGGCTGCCTACTGTGCCTACATAGGCAGCTGACTTCAATGGCAGCATTCTAATTGAAATAAACCTCATAAGGGGGTGTTTTGGAATGCTCTAAATAGGTAGGAACCCATACAAATATCCCTTTTGGTTTTTATGTGCCGCCTCTGGTTAATTGATTAAGTTGAACCTTTTTTGTCTATTCTGCAGGTCAACGTTTCCGTTACACCTACTTCGATGAAAGTCAAGGGGAGATCTACAGATCTATCGAGCACCTTGACAAAATGGTAAACCTGTTTCTATCCCCCGTTTCTTCTGGTAACTCACTTTATGTCTTGACATATGAGGTTTACATGCAAGTAGCCCATTCTGGTTTGGGATACACAATGTGCTAATCCTATCGGTGGTTCTAGAAAAAAAGGTTTTTCTCCAAGCTAAAGAGTCATTGTTATGGTTACTGTGCCATGGAAGTCGGCGATTCAAAGAACAGCTTTAATACTTTCCACCCATGACAGTCTGTCAAATAGCAGATGTTCTTAGCAACCCAAACCTCATTAAAGGCTTACCAACTGGGCAAAGTACTTTTGCCTCTGTAGGGTAATTTAATGGACAAGGATCGCGTTTGATCTGGAGCTCCTTCTATGAAATATCCATTCATTATTGTGTTACTGAAAATCCATCTTGCTTTTGGAAAGTTGAATATTTTATATCAAGATGTTGTGCTGTGCAATTAAACTACACCAGATGTCAAATGCAACATTAGAGTCATAAATAAAACAAAAATAAAAATGACATCATTATTAACGCCAACAATGGGAAAGCTTTGTTGATGTCAGTGAAATGTATGCATGTTAATTTCCTTTTTTTTTTTTTTTAGGGAATGGGAATTATAGAACAGTTGGACCCCATCTCCTTTAGCAATTATTTAAAGAAATATCATAATACTATTTGTGGTCGCCATCCCATCGGCGTTCTTCTAAATGTAAGTACCTTCATATGAACGACTTCATGAATTTCCCCCTGGACATTACATTTAGCAAACCGCTGTCGACTCAATAAAGCAAAAGCAAAATAATGCAAATAATGGCTAGTCCGTAAGCATGGTAATTAGCCTAGCACTTAACTTTCGCAGAGCTTTTATTAATGCCCCCCCAACTAATGTCTTGCCAACTTCCCGCTCTTTCATTATGAAGCTTTTAAGATTACAGTTGTCAGTCTAAAAGCATCTCTTTAGAGTTGACTCTCCATTGATTCTCCTCACTCCATCAGGCTGTGGCGGAACTGAAAAAGAATGGCGTAGACATGAACTTCTCTTTCCTAAACTATGCGCAGTCGAGCCAGTGCCGAAACTGGTCGGACAGCTCTGTGAGTTACGCTGCTGGAACTCTCGTCGTTCATTGAGGTGAACTTTCCCAGGAACCGCAGAGCCTCCTAGAAGACCCCAGCCCCTCTCACCCGTGTCCCCATCCTCCCTCGCCTCTACTATAGGAAGGACATATGAAGCTTGTTGCAGCTGGGAATCCTCATACATACCCCGAATCCAGATGTAACGTTAGATACTAACCTCCTCTTCCTACTGCTTTCCCTGTACCCCGTTTTCCATGTGAGGCAACTTGGATGATGCTATAGCTTGAAGTAAGTTTTTTGGGTGTTGCAAGGTCAGTTTTTTGGTGGTGTTTTTTTCCTTGTTTGTTGGGAGGGGAGGGCAAAATCCACTTTTGACCCTCCAAGGACGTTAGATGTCCGAAGAGCCCTTGTGTAATTTAAAAGCAAGACACATTTAAAGTTTAAATAAAAGAAATAAAACCATCGACATTGCAGTCTTTTTGCAAGTCTGCATATATAATCTACATAACGTCTCACCTAATGATAAATGAGACAAAGGAAGTTGACAGACTGCAACATGCTATGTCCATGTACACCCTGAGAATTGTAGTAATAGCTACTGCGTTGGTCCTGTTGTAGTTTTTAAAGGGCTACACAATACCCACTAACCCTCAACTGTTCTGGATATACCAAAAAAGAGTTTTTCTCTCATCTAATCTTTTATTGTAGTCAAATTAAAGTTTTTTTTTCTGATTCTTATATTCTGTTCTGTTTATTTTCCCTTTGTGATCACCATTATTTAGCTTTCTAGTTTTACTATGCGTTTGACATATAATCTCAAACTGTGTGGAAGCATATAGTAGTGTTTGAAGTCCACAGGAAGTGCAGTACAGTTCAGACTGCCTCAAAATGGCTGTTCTATCCCTTCAATCCCAAAACTTTTAAATCGTGAGGGGGGATTTATTTTGGTTATTCTGAAACAATTTTATTTTCTCATGCAAGTTAGCAGCCATGTTTAACAGCTGACTAGTAGTTAGTGATGCACACCCGTATCGAGGAAACGCCGGAGGTGGATTTTCTGAACGGCATAGGCATTTTGTCTGGCTTTTCTCCTTAACTCACCTACTCCCAAAGAGCACAATGCAGCAAGATTTTTCCTGGGTAACCATCGGAAGGAAAACGGCAAGGCTCCTGTACATCCCCATCAAGGTTTGAATGTCTCAAACCAAATCCTCAAACAGAAAACAGACAAAGCATGTCACACCATGCAGATGTGCCTTGGGTCAGTGTTAAACATGTTTTTTTTTTTTGGTCCTGTGCTTTCCACCCTTGTCCCCACCCTTCATTTACCCACTAAAAAGACTTGATTTAATCTGTTGAATCAGTTTTCGCCGTTTTCAAAGTAGGGGAAGAGATTCATTGGTTTCACCCAGCACAACACCTGTTCTTGTACTGTTAGAATTGTTTCAATTTTTTTTTAAAATTATTATTCTAACTATTATTGTGTAGAAATGAACCGTTCACACGTTGTCAAACCGATGTCGAAATTAATTGATGCGCTCCTTAACGGAGTCATTTTTGAATCTCAGGTTACATTGAAGCATTACAAAATTCTCACCAGATATGACAAGGGTCATGGCTGATGTTGCAAAGAAACAATAAAGTGTAATGACAAACGTTACTGTGCTGTGGTTTCTTGTGTTATTGTTTGCGATTCCTGTGTTTGTGACATGTTTACGAGCAGTTGGTGAGTTATTGGAGTCGGAGTTGGCCAAGATTAATTAAAAATGCCATGTATTACAACACGAGTCTTGTGCTTTTCTCCCAAGATGTAGTCTCTCTGCCATTTCTTTTCTAATTGAAGGATTGCGGAATCATGGATATGTAAGTTTAAACCACATTCTATTCTGTAGTAAGCAAAATATACGAAATATGTAAGTTGAAAGGTCTTTTGGGCAGTAAAAGCAATCCTCAACATGTTTCCCAGTCATTATGAGGATATTATTGAATTTTGCATTTTTGCAACATATCTGCAAATGTAACCATTCTTGACAAGTAATTGTAGAAAATTACTTAAAAAAAAATGTAAATACTTTTATTAAGCAAGGACACATTCAATTGATCAGAAGCGACAGTAAAGACATTTATAAATATATTTTTATTCAAAATAAATGCTGTTCTTTTGAACTTTTGCACAACTGTTTTCAACACCGATAATACTGTAAAGCTGCTTTGCAACGATTGGTATCGTGAAAAGCGCTATACAAATAAACTTGAATTGAATTGAATAAATGTTGAGCAGCAAATCGGCATATCAGAATGATTTCTGAAGGATCATGTGACACTGAAGGCTGGAGTAATGATGCTGAACATTCAGCCTTGCCATCACAGGAATAAATTACATTACAAATCAATTAAAGTAGAAAACAGTTATTTTAATTGTAATAATGTTTCACAATATTACATTTTTCACTGTATTTTTGATCAAATAAATGCAACCTTGGTGAGCATTAGAGACTTATTTCAAAAACATTAAAAAATTCTTACCAACCCCCACACCTTTGAATGGTACTGTGAAGGCTTAAAATAATAAAAGCGGACACATATGAAATACTTTTCCTGAATTGATTTTGCAGACGTACTTTTATATTGAAAGCAGACCTGTCATGCACTGCTTAGCCAGCCTCATGCAATCGTCACATTATCGTGCATGTATTCTAAATAGGAAGAGCACGCATGGCAGACCAGTTACCTTTTAATTTTGTGTGCTATGCAGCAAAATTCCTGTGGGGTGAAAACTTCCTATTTATTCTTGGTTTATTTATTTAGTTGGATGATGACTGCTGTAGCTATCAAAGGTTCATAAAACAATACCAGGCCCCTTATGGACGTAGATTTTTATGATTTTGACTGAAGCAGGGGCTGAGGAAATTAATACTTGTTTTATGTGCCATTCATTTTTTTCAGGTATTAGGTGGCATTTGTTTTGTGTAACTAGTACCTTCAAACTACAGCTCATACAATTGTTTTTCACTTTTTCGAATTATTTTTCCTTTTCTTTGACCCTTCTTTGAAATTTGATTTGTGATTAGAATTTATTCTGTATTAAAACTTTCACATATTTAAGTTTTTTTTTTTTCAAGACAGGGAACAAGAGATGGAGGTTCCCATTAATTGGCCCAGCTCAACAAATATCACTTCATCAATCTGTTCTCTTTAGCAGCGTTGACATTTCAAATCTCCTGAGCCATTTCAGGTTGCAGTGAACACATTCGAGTGAAGTGAACATTGTTGAGAATTCGTTTGGACAGAGGTGTCAGCTGTGGTGACTGCAAGTTTCTACTCCAGAAATGACTGCAGTGTTGGTCCCAAGCTTACATCATGTTCTGAAACAAAATGGGAAACTCGTTAATTGGGTTCATCTGTTTTGAAATTCAAATGCTGGTCTAATTGTTAATTGTTTTCATTTTTGCAGAGCAGGTAAATATGCTTTTAGAAAACAATGTCAATCAAAATTAAGTAGCTTAAAATTCACTGCTGCTTTTTAAAATTGAAATAATGCTAAAGGGTTATTTTTATACATCAATTTATCAGTAGTCAGGCTGTAAAATTGTATTCTTTTAAGCGTTTCCTTGGAAACATAATTGGAAGACTGGGATTTTTTGAGCACCCTGTTGTTTTAAGTGACTTTTATTGAGTGACTGCTTTTTACCGGGGACAAACACTGAACGGTTATTGGTAATATGGATAAATGGTGCAAGGGGAAATACTTCCTGCTGTTTGATGAAGTTCTCTACATACACAGCACTCATGCATTCATCAGCATTCTCAGCGGGTGCTCCCTTAATTGCAGGAAACAACCTGTTGTGAGCTATAGACGTAGAAACGTGCTTTTCTGAAAGTCAACTGAATTCATCATACAATAATTAGGGATGTATGATTTGGAAATACTTTTCCCGCAATTTGTAAATTGTCTGAACTTGATTATGCCAAAGTGTTTAGGGAAATAAACCTGAAGAAACCTCCTGGTGAACCTCTTTTTGAAAAGGGTCGTTATCTGAGAAACTCACAAGATGGAACACATAAGTACACATAAAATGTATATTTTATAAATATTATTTTTTTACAAAAAAAATAATCTTAAGTACTGTTATCTCAATATTAATATTAAATAATATATAATAATTAAAGATATTTAACTGTGAAGTTCCTTTAGTGCACATTTGAGGAACCTTCAAAATGTGCCTAAAGTTTCCCCAAATGGTTCTGCCAGTGTGGAAATGTAAGGAAACCCAAACGGTGCCTGAAATATCTTTATTTTTACAGTCTGAGAGGAGATTTCCTTTAGAAAAGTATTAATATTTGTGCCAAAACAAGCATAAAAGAAAAAAACCACCCATTTGCCTTCCGGAAATATGATGATACTCAAAAGAATTAGCCCTTTCTCCTATTTTCTCATGCTTCGATTTGTGTAAACAGGTTGATGAAAGAAAGACAGACTGGATTACTGCTCTTGTAAAATACTGAGAAACTAATTTCTCTGTTCACCTTTCCAAACATTAATTCACAGAATGAAGCAGGTAAACATCAGCACGCTCCTTAGGTGGCCAAAAAAAGCCAAGGCTCGCCGAGTTGCACAAAAAACAGACATGCTTGTGTTTTTAGACCAATTTGTCATATGAAAGCTGATGCTCCCCACCAGTGCATTAGTGGAAAAAAAAATCTCAATATGTCAAAAGGGAAATCTCTTTGAAAAAGGCATTCTCACATTTCAGAAGGGTGCAAGCTGTAGCACAGGATTCGGCTCTCCCTCTGCTTTTGGGGAGGAGCTGCTCTATAGGCGCTGTGTTTGCAGAACTCTGGTGAGGGGTTAAAAGGGGAGATACAGCATTAGACTCACCCAAACCTGGTCTGGAACTGGACAGAATGTCGACCTCCATGCATTGCCAGGAGCTCCTCGTGCAGGGCCTGAGCGTGGCGATGATCTTGGGTGGGGTAATGCACTTTATATGTCTAATGAAGTCTCACGCTGCCTATGGCCGCTACGTGGACACCTCGGGCAGCTCCATGATGGTGCCTGCAAGGCTCGCCTGGTTCCTCCAGGAGCTTCCCGCTCTGCTGGTGCCCCTGATTTTGATGCTGACCACGGATGGAAACAATGGCACTGGGAGAAACCTGATGCTCTGGACCTTCTGCCTGCACTACTTCCAGAGGTAAGTCGTGTGAATGATGGGAAGATTGTTGGTGGGGCTGAAGAATAATTCAAATTGTTATTAAACACTTAATAATATGGTAATTTAACATCTTAAAATGAAAGATCACTAGTATAAAATGCAGATCGGCCAGAGAAAGTGGATCATAGCCACTTTATAATGACATGGCATGATATCACAGCATTTTTGTTACCATTTACCAGTGTTGGGCTAGTTACTCAAAGAATGTAATATATTACTCATTACTAGTTACTCCTTTCAAAAGTAATATTGTTACTTTACTTATTACTTTCTGGCAACAGTAATTAGTTACACTATAACTTTTTCTTCACGCCCCACAGAAATTGTTACTGTGTATCTTTGACATAAAATTCCTCTAGAATGTTACTAACAACACATTTCTGCCTCATCATTTGACCAAAATCCATTGGATCGCAGTCAGAAGTTATTACAAACACTCAATAGTGATTGATAGTGACATTCAAGTAGAAGTGTTATATTAATCTCATTAATTGTCATGTGTAGCTTGAAGCTAATTGTAATTTCTCTGTTACCCATATACGATTATACTTCATTATGTATTTTATCAAATCACATAAGTTTGTAAGAAGCTGTTTAATTTTCCAAAAATATTTTTCATTATAGTAATATAACATTATAGCCACAACTTACACAACAGTGTTCAGATCATCTTTTTTCCTGACAAAGTCAATATAATGCATTAATATTTCTATCTGCTGAATGTAAGCTTCCATATTCCATATTCCAAGCTTGCCTGCTGCACTGGGGACATCACATGCATGTGCGAGTCGTGAAAATTATGAAAATAAATCTTAGAATTATTTGATTGTTGGATTTTAAATCAGGGTTGAGACATCAAAAGTAACTAAGCTGTTTTATGGATGGTAACTGTAATATTATTACTGAAATCGTATTAGTAATTAGTTACACTACTAGTTACTGCAAAAAGTAATATTATTACAGTAACTAGTTACTGCCCAACACTGCCATTTACAGTGCTTGTTTATTTAGTATGCAGTGAACCCAAGTTCAGCTACGCCATTTCACAAACCTGGATGTGTTACCTAGCTCACCCAGAACAAATGAGGAAAAAAAATACCCTTAATCCGAAGACAAAAGGGAACACACTGGGTGGAATGTTCTAGATTCCTGTTTCTTTAGACAATCCTGCTGTGCTGACAAATAATCAAGGCTGCAGAAATGTAACAGCAGAATTTTATTCATATTTCAGTTGAGTAATTACACATAACCGGGCCAGAAGCAGGTGAATAAAGTGAGAAATGTTTGAATAATTCAACAGAAGCATGATCTGGACAAAACACAGCAGGTTTGGGAACAGGTGTTGAATTACAAAGACACATACAGTAGGCCTAATAACAGTGGAAGTGTAATGTACTGTGGGCAGATGACCAAGAGATGGTATTTGATATGTATCAACATTCTGGTTTCCAGGAGCTGCATCTACTCCCTGCTGACCAACGGGCGGCCGTATCCGCTTAACATCATGCTGTTAGGGATGGTGTTTTGCTCTATTAATGGCTTCCTGCAGGCACACTATCTGCTGCACTGTGCTACATATCACAATACATGGTTTTCTGAGGCCTGTTTACTAGCCGGTAAAACTTGTTTACTGAAAGAATTCGTATAATTCAGGGTTGTGTGCTATTCAAAATTGAATTGAGCATTTAAATTGAGGTGTTTAATTGTCAATTGAATTTGTGTTTAAGTAGAAATAAATGGAAGGTACAGTCAAAGAAATTCATACAGGATATGAACAGATATATTCATACTTTAGTATGAACTACTGCTGTTTATCTTATAAAATCTGTTAGTATGGCTGTATTAATTGTTATAACAGTACTGACCTTTTTACTACCATCAAAGAGAAATATATTGAATCAAACCGAGATAAAATTCTACATAGGGAATTCTACATAGGTAATAAATATGCATATACTGAATAAAAATCTTTTGTTGGACTAATGAAATTAATTAAATTTGTTGAACAGTTCATTTCAAAGTCCAACTTGTGAATTGAAAAGGAGATAATTCTTAAATTCAGAATTTTGCTCAACCTTTCTTATATATTTTAGAATTTATTCAATTAAAAAAATTAGCATGTTAATGCCGAATAGCTGCACTTAAATAAAGGTTCCAAAAGTTTTTTTTTTGCAGCAACTTCATAGAATCATTTTTGGAACTTTAACATTTGGAACCTTACAGTGAACAGTTCTTAAAAATAGCCTAAATCTTTATTTTCAAAAGTGTAGAGTATTGGAGCTTATCGTTTGGAGCAAATTTCTTTAGAGGACTTGCTTAATATAAAGTTGTACATGTTTATATAATGATTTTAAAAATATTTTTCTAGGTCTGATAATATTTTTCATAGGAATGGGAATCAATATTCACAGTGACCACATTCTTCGCAGCCTGAGAAAACCTGGAGAAATTTCCTATAAAATCCCGAGAGGTAGAGATATTTCAGGGTCTTTTTAATGTTAGCAGCACTCATCATTTATTGTATTTATCTCAGTCTCTGTAAGCAAACTGCAATTAGCTGGACTGAATAAATGCTAAGCTGATTTATGTGTTTGTTTAAACTGCAGGTGGTTTGTTTGAGTATGTGTCTGGAGCTAATTTTTTTGGGGAGATTGTAGAGTGGCTGGGCTACGCTGTTGCTACCTGGTCTTTACCCACATTTGCCTTTGCTTTTTTCACAATTTGCTTCATAGGCCCGAGAGCCTATCACCATCACAGGTAAACTAAAAACACCTTGTAAAATTAATATTACTTATAAATTAGAAAATTACTTACATCATTTTTCATCTGGTATATCATTAATTCAGTAAACTGGGTTTTGAGAGTACAATGCAGTGATGCACTAAAAAAAGTGTTAGAAAAATAGATGTGGTTTCTCTAATGTTTTCCAGGTTCTATAATGAGAAGTTCGAAGATTTCCCCAGATCAAGAAGATCTCTCATACCCTTCATCTTCTAAAGAGCCATGACAGATAAATGGAGTTTTGTTCTGATAGGAGGAAAGAATTCAACTTCTCAGTTGCTACGATTTACACCTGTACTTTTGGTTTGTTTTCATTACCTGATTTAGCATGCTGCAGGAAAGGTTCTACAATTTATGTCTTGAGCATAATGGTTTTGACATTCTGTATGATAATGGATTAATCACAACAGAACACTTTACTACAACTTAGTCTTTTTTATCATTTGTACAGTATGTTATTGCAGTTGTTAGTGAATTTGTGTGTAACTGTGTGTAATTTTTAAATATTTTCTCGTATTGCAGCTTAATATGCAGACAGAACTATAAGTAGGCTTATTTGTCCAAAAGGTGTAAACATTGTGTGACTATGTGGTGCTGTTACAACATGAGCATTTTAACTAGTTTGTCACAACATGGTGGGGTTGGGATTATCTGTTTGCTTAACAGTAAAAATAGCCTAATCAGAAATTTGCTATTTAATTGTGGTGATGCTAACAATGCAGTATTTCACTTCATATTTTAAGTAAAAAAAATGATTTAAGAAATTGGTTTTAAGATAATCCTTTTCATCAAGGAAAGAAGAATAGAAAATTAAAATTTTGTTTCATAAGGCATAAAAGTGTGTCGGTAGACTTTTTGGAGAAGCAAAGTTTGTGAAAAACAAAGCCGGTGCCATCAGAAAGTGCACTATCAAAAACTGTAAACAAGCAGAAAGAGCTGTACCATTGCCGTCAATGGCATCATAAAAGGCGAAAACATTTGGAGGAATTCACAGCGTGCAAAGACATTTACCTCACTCCTTAGGCCTCCATCGTGGACAAATTTGTGTCTAATTCCTATAAAAACCGTTGATTTCCGATTTGTGAACGGGTCGTTTTTTGATTTGAATCAGTGGAAACGGTTCATAAAACCTGTCTGAGTGATTCACTCACGAAACTGAATCCGTCAGAAGAGGTCACGCCTGTTTGACCCCTTATTTACACTGCACACGTCTGCGGCGCATTACGGCTCCGAAGAGGTTTTGTTACGTCCTCCACGCCGTGCCAACCCACACCAGAAGCGCATCAGAAGGCAGCAGTAGGCTGAATTTAATATACACATCTAAAAGCCAAATGCATTTAATACGCTGTTTATATTAATTGAGTTTAAACGTGAATATGTCTGAAAGATTGTGTAACTGTACTGTGATAAAAGAGGATCACAATGCTGAAAAAACACTTTCAGTATAGGCTAACTACGTTTGGATTTGAAATCAAAATAATGAATAAATGTTGTGCTTGTGGTAAACAGCCGCGGATCAGGAGTGGACTGCAGTCGCGTCCTGTGTGAAAGCACAATGAGTCTGTGCTGCTTCTGCACCGCATACGTAACGCAGACGGAGTATGTGTGAAACAGGCGTCAGTCCCGAGACACGTTTGATTTGTAATGAACGTAAAATTACTGAGTGAACTGATAGCAAGTGCATTTGAAGTGAACCGAACATTTGACTGATGGAGCTTAAATATACTTTAATAGCCAAATTAACAGCAGGAATGTTAACATACTGGAAGGATTAAGGACTACACCTAGTGTGGAGAACTCTATCTACAAAATACACACCCGTTGTTCTTTCTTACAATAGATAATTTCCTTCAGAGTAGATACTTCTATGTGGTAATTTAGCAGATGTTTTTATCCTTACCAGAAACATTAGCCTCGGAGCTACCTGGAGATGTGTTCCTTTCTCAAAGGCACATGGCACAATGAAGATGACTCAGGCAGGGTCCAAAATTAAACTTTTTGTCATACATGTCAAATTCAGGTGAACTGAGAAAATGTACCTACCAAAACCTTTAAACTTTATTTTGCTTAATTTAAAACCTGTCCTTATGACGACAGATTTTTCTGCTTGCATATTTGCAAAAAGTGCAGTTAACTGAGACTCTTGCAGCATCATATAAGAAATGAGACAGTCTGCAACTCTCTGTGTTCCTCATATTTTGGTTTTGGTAGTTTAATGTCAGTAATATTTAACATGTATGTTGCCACATTGAGTTATATTGAAGAAAAAGTCTTAGAAAAACATTTGATTATAAAATACATCAAACCTACAAGCTTTATTCAATGCACAGCTCTTCATTCATCAAAATTCAATTGATATCCTTAATTATATATTTTACATCAAGAACAAAATTAGCCATCTCGACCGCCACATTCAAAGCATTGAGCTTGGCAGAAAATGAATGTAATATTCTGGGCTGATTGTCAGTGTTTTCCAGGGAAACAGGAGAGAAAGTGTGGTAAACTGTATTTAGAAGGGTCTTCTCCAGGTTGGATCTGTCCTCCACCAGGCCACAGCCACAGGTTTTCGAGTATATATCTGTGACCCAGCGATGAGCATATGTCAGGTCAATGAGACAGTCCTGTCCATCATGCTCTAAGGAAAGAGCCACAGATTGCAGGGAGTTGCAGAATGCCTCAACTGCCATGAGGAACTCAGACTGAGAGACGCACAGAGCTGCAGGTGTTGTTGCGGCTTTGGACTGATTCTGTGAAGTAAGTGACAAAAAAATTTAATATAGCAGAAATTACAGGTACACCAATGGCATGTGCATTTTAATGTTGAGATGATTTGTTTGGTCATAGCTCCCCTAATAGTCATTTTAAATAGGTTTGAGCAGATTTGCCACTAATTAATAAATGTTAAACAACATTAATTGAAATAAGTTTAATTTTGTGAGGGCTGGTCTGAATATAATCTGAGCCAATTATTGCGATTAAGATTCATTAAACCATATACAATTTTTAAATAACCTTTGACTAATATGGCCTCAAAATGATTTAAAATTAATAATAATAAAAAAAGGAAAAACAGTAAATGTCTGCACACTAATTTTTTTTTAAATTCCAACCAAGAGCAACGTTTGACCAGTTATGAAGGCTTAACTGGATAAAATGTTCACGCTTGGTTGTAATAAAGATTTCTAGAGCTTTAATTTCAGTGTGCGGACATCTGTTGTGTATTGTTGTTTTTGGATTTTGGATGTGCACAGCACACTTTTTTGATCAAAATTATTTATCACAAAATTGGGGATGATCCAACAAAAGCTGTGAGGTATCAAAAAAAAAAAAAAAAAATCAAACTAGAAAGGTTTAAAAGTCTAGTCAGGTAGAAATGTGGCACTTGGCAAGCCTTGAAAATAAATTTCACAGTTAATACCTCTGAAAAAGGAATGCATAATGCATGAATCTTTTCATAAAATTCTGACAAGTGGAACTTTACAGTATAATCAATACTGTAGAAATACAACTGAATGGGATGTTTAACTCAGTGGAATAGAATACCATGTGTTTGATGTGGGTGGCCAGCAGCGTCTCTGTGCAGCCTCCTCCAAGCAGGGCGTAGGGCTCCCTCAGAGTCAGTCGCAACACATGTTCTGCTCTTTGGCATGTCATCTGTCCAACAAATGGAACAAATGTTCATCATATGAGAGAAGTAAAAGAGAGAATTTATGCAGTAAATTTGAATGAAGAAATGGAATCCAGTAAATCTGGAAAAAGTCATTCAGAAAATTGGAACAAAAATACAAGAAACAAAATAAATAGTTTGGAGAACTAACAGAGAAGGAAGTATGCACCCAAAATAAACTCAACAGAATGAGTGCGAAGACAGCACAATCAGGAATTATTAATAAAGCGGGGCAATACATTGCACATTCACGAGTTATCTGTGCTGATTTTACTGTCTATATAAAAGTAAGCATTGTAAATATTCCGATGATTTTAATGCAGCTTTTATTTGGCCATTAAGTTTCCTAAAGACTGTATCATTAGTCTAGATTCTTCCTTGTCTCATGACTCAGAGTATAAAAGCATTAAAACAGATGTTTTTAAATACAGCTAAGACAGATGTTTTAAACTTTAGCAGCAAAATGCCATTAGAGTTGGTAAGCTTCATTTTGGTGAATTATTTCAAATGATTTTTGATGATAATTTGAATTAATCAGTATATAGACTATTATATTGGTGCATTTAAATGAAAATAATTAAAATGAGTAAATTAACACATAACCATCTTTAATTTAACATTTAACAAACCTTCAGTTCTTCCAGCATAGTTTCATTTCTGTGGCAGAGAACCATGGTGCTAACAGCAGCATCTTTAGAAGGAAGGAGCTGGAGCAGCACTCTGGATCCACATGACTGGAAACAGAATCCTTTAACAATCCCGTAAGCTTCCGCCGGGACTGAAGAGTAAAGAGAAGCAACAGCCTGAGCACCTGAAATATTAAACACAGAGCCAAAATGAAATCTCTATGAATGTAGCCTGCCATGTCTTTCAATACTATTGTATCTATGCTGTTATATATTATTATGATGTTACATATTAATCAAAAAAGGCATGGCTTTAAATAAATAACAATCATAAGTACATGCATACATTATACATTACATTAACATTTAGCAGACGCTTTTATCCAAAGCGACTTACAAATGAGATACATACATACCATTCAAATATTTGGGGTCAACAAAAACACAGTAAAACAGTAATATTGTGAAATAGCATTACAATTTAAAAATATTTTAAATGTTATTTATTCCTTTGATGGCAAAGCTTTTCAGCATCATTACTCCAGTCTTCAGTGTCACATCATCCTTCAGAAATCATTCTAATATGCTGATTTGCTGCTTCTTTTTAAAATTGTAACTTTTTTTTTTTAATTTTAACATTTCTTATCAGTGTTGAAACTCGTAAAACACTTAAAAAAAGAAAGAAAAAAAGCATTTATTTGAAATAGGAATCCTTTGCAACACTTTAAATGTTTTTAGTTTTTTACTATCACTTTTGATTTGACAATTTAATTAGTCCTAACTGAAAAAGTAATAATTAAAAAATAAATAAAAAAGAACTGTGTACGCAATTTCATTTTTTTTTTTGTAGTTTAGATTTTTCCTGCCAGCATTTTCCCTGACAAAAATAATTGCATTTTTATGTATAAAATGTTGAAATTCTACTGTTATTATTGTTATTATTATTACATATTATAAATATAGTTTAAAACATAGAATTTAAATGTCTTTTTTAATTACATACAGCGGGTAAAATAAGTATTGAACGCATCACCATTTTTCTCAGTAAATATATTTCTAAAGGTGCTGTTGACATGAAATTTTCATCAGATGTCGGTATCAATCCGAATAATCCATACATACAAAGAAAACAATACAAATAAGTTCAGAAATTAAGTTCTGTGTAATAAAGTAGAATGACACAGGGAAAAAGTATTGAACACATGAAGAAAGTGAGGTGCAAAAAGGCATGGAAAGCCAAGACACCAGCTGAAATCTATCAGTAGCCTAATTAGAAAGCAATGCTGCCCCTTGTCAGTGGAAATTAATATTAGTTGGTTTAGTCCCAACTGATGGCCTATACAAAGGTGTCGATGAGGGCATTCCAGTGAAACAATGTTCCCAAACACAGCCAAGGAAACTTTCAAAGAAAGAAAGTAAAGCTGCTAGAACGGCCCAGCCAATCACCTGACATGAATCCAATAGAAAATCTATGGAAAGAACTAAAGATTAGAGTTCATAGAAGAGGCCCACAGAACCTTCAAGATTTGAAGACTGTTTGTGTGGAAGAATGGGCCAAAATCACACCTGAGCAATGCATGCGACTAGTTTCTCCATACAGGATGCATCTTGATGCTGTCAGTACCAACAAAGGTTTTTGTACAAAGTAAGTATTAAATACATTTCAGAAGTTCAATACTTTCCCCCATGTCATTCCATTCCCTGGGTCATTCCATTTTATTACACAGAACTTAATTTCTGAACTTATATGTATTGTTTTCTTTGTATGTATGGGTTACTTGGGTTGTTTCCGACATTGGTGAAAATTTCATGTCAACAGCACCTTTAGAAATATATTTACTGAGAAAAATGGTGATGTGTTCAATACTTATTTTACCCGCTGTATTTAAAATGTGTATTATGTATTTTCTTAAATTCTTTTATTTTTCATTCAATATTTTTATTTACAAAAAAAGTTTTTGCTGTTAAACCTATGTTAAACTCCATATAACGGCAATAAATTCATGTTCAATTTTATAAATATTCCTTACTGTTGTTAAACATTTACCTGTTATCTGGACAAATGGTTCGATCAGAGCAAGTCCAAGCCTCTCTATCACGGCCACTCCATGTTTCCTCAAGTAGTGATGCAGAATAGGATGTACTACTTTTTGGCAAGCAAATAATCTCACTTTGTCCTTAACAACTTGTTCCCCAAGCTTCAGGAGCTGCTGAAGGAGATCACGCTCTGGGTCCACTTCCCTATGGATCTCTAAAACCACATCTTCAAGATCAGAAATATCACCTGACAGTGATACGTTGAAAACCACTACCTTAAATGGACCAGATCCCAGTCTCTTAAGATCCACAGTCTGAAGCATCTCAGGGACATCCACCAGCAGTCCTGGGAAAACAGAAGAATTACAGAATTACAATCGCTCACAGATTGGCCCTCAATGCCGATGGTGACTGTCCTTCCAAAGCAGGTCACACCGGAAGAGTTGCAAGGGGTGGAATACAAGAAGGCCTGTGCGATCAGTGAACTGATATGCTGCGTTTTCTTGCTATTCAACATACAGGCTGGTTTGCTGGTGATCATGCCAGTGCAATGAGTGAATCACAGCTGGTCAAGTCTACTGGCACCTTACAACCACAAGAGTCTCCTTTAAGATACGTGTTGCATTCTTCCACAATGTGTTTGTATACCTTGGCTGCTGCAGCTGTTCTGAGGTTATATTTTTGAGTATTTTCAATAAGTCTAAGCATCAAAATCCCCATAAACAGCCCAGAGTCACTGTACCGTGTGGTGTGATGTTGAACAGCAGTTGAGATCATTTTGAGAAGCGGCTCAGACATATCCACTCGCTTGAGCAGGGCTGTAGAGGTTGAAGTTGTCAAGACGTGGCCTCCAACATTGTTGTGCATTTGTTTCAGTCTGCCAGTAGGTCCGTAGGCTGTACTGAGTATATTTCTCAACAGAGCCATCTTTTGGCAGATGCTACTGTTGGAAAGTGGTTCATCTGTGCACACAGCAGGCTTCTTCTTACAAATGTGAGACATACAGGTGCATCTCAATAAATTAGAATGTCATGGAAAAGTTCATTTATTTCAGTAATTCAACTCAAATTGTGAAACTCATGTATTAAATAAATTCAATACACACAGACTGTGAGTTGGTGGGTTTTTGTTAAATGTGAGCCAAAATCATCACAATTAAAAGTACCAAAGACTTAAACTACTTCAGTCTGTGTGCACTGAATTTATTTAATACACGAGTTTCACAATTTGAGTTGAATTACTGAAATAAATTAACTTTTCCACGACATTCTAATTTATTGAGATGCACCTGTACTGTGGTTTCATTCAGAGAAATTTACTGATGGTTAACGATATAGGTCAGTTACTTTTCAATAACCAGAAACGAATAGATAATGTTTAATAGTACAATATTATAGATGATTTTATTGATTGCTCAATATTAGGGAAGCATAACAACATAATCTATTTTTTTAAATCAACATCAAGATTTTAAATTTACAGAAATGCTTAAAGGAAAGACTATATCGTAGGTCCTCTAACCGGTTACCATGCATTTTTTTTTACTTGTTTTTTTTTTTTTTTGCCTTCACTAGTTCATTTTCAATGACCCTGTGGCGTGACAAATACAATTTTAAAAGTGTAACGTTAACGTAAATATTCTATGTAGCCAAGGTCATGAAAACGGCATGCATAATAATAGTAAAACAATTAGTAAAACGTTGTTTTAAAGTTTAGCATGCCACTTCGCAAATACTTTAGGTCAACTACCCATTAAAATGACTTGTTAGCATTACTGCAATCATATGAAGAATCTATGCTGATATCTATTCAAACCAAACGCAATATCTTATAAGACGTGAAGAAACGTGTAAAATGTAGCATACGAGTCTCGTAACGTCACATACCCCAAAGTTCATCTTATTGTTAAACTAACTAAACATATAAGAAAGAAAAACATTAGAAACTTAAAACCTAACGGTAAAAGCAAAGCAGATTGTCTTACACATGCTCTCATGTGCTGACCAAAACATGCCAGGTATAATGTATTTAACAACAGAAACCTATAAAACACTCATTAGATTTTAAATAGCTAAGATTATACATTGAATGCGTGACTGTAATTTTGTTTAGCTATATATTGTCACGGATGTTAAGCAATTTACTTGGAATAACGAACGCGGCTGTCTGGCAAAGTATGTAGCGTCCTACATCCGACTGCGTCTCCGTGACAACTGCACTCACCGGGGTCCTAACGTGACAGGGCAAGTTTCAAACCATCGGCGGGAGAAAATATTAAAGCGTCTTTCATAATTACTATTTTATTGTTATGGTCGAGTCGTTTTAATTAAACGTATAGATTGTATATTGTCAATTATATCTATACAACCCAGGAATATCATAAGAAAATCTTTGAGCGTCATTTTACCATCCCTTCCTGCTTTGTGTTTTTATTTTGATTTTCTACAACTTCAGTCCAACTGCATCTGTCACGAACACGTGAGTATTTCACGCTAGGGATTTGGGTTTCATCATCACTATATGAACATGTTCATGTTTTCAGCAATAACAAGCGTTTTTGGGTTTCTCTAAAGTTAGGAAACTGTGACCATTTTTGTTTATGGATGTTCAGCGCATTTTCTTTGAATTTTTGCAGTGTCTCATCAGAATGCCGTCTTCTAAATTTGTAGTCAAGGTATGTGAACATATTTATTTTATCAGTTGATTGTAGAAACTTGGCCATTGCTGTAGTATTTTGTGTTGACATTGTTTTTAATTGTGAATAAATTAAATATGCAAGGCCATTTCCGCTTTGGTAAATCATAATTTCGACTTTTACTCAACCATTTTCGTCTTTTTATGTCATAATTTTAGACTTTTTTTTTTATGACATTGACTTTTATGTCATTATTATGACATTTTATCTCATCATTTTTTATTTTATCAATGTTTTTTTTTTAAAAAAGTTTTTGTCTCAGCATTTTTACTTTTTGTTTCATGATTTTGACTTATGTCATATGACATCTGTCATATTTATAACTATCGCTTTTTATTCCTTTTATGTTATAATAAAGTCAAAACCATGATATACTGTCATAATTATGATATTTAACTTTTTATGACATTGACTTTTATGTCATGATTATGACTTTTTATCTCAGAATTTTGAAATTTATCTAATCTTTTTGTTTTTACTTTTTGTCTCATAATTTAGACCTTTTGTCTCATAATTTCCACTTAAGTCATAATTATGATTTCTCTCATGTTTATGATGTTTTATCCTAATTTAATCTCTTTTATGTAATTACTGTGACTTCAAATCATGACATGCTATGCCATAGTTATGAGTGCCCAAAGCATGATTTTTTTCTTGTGTGGCAGAAACCTCTTTGTATTTATAAGGAATCTCAAGAAAATGCATGGAGACTTAAGATCAAGGCAAAAGTGATGTTCAGAGCAGTTCAGTAGCTCCTCACTGCAGTACCCAAGATCCAGGGGCCGAGGTTACATCCACATCCAGGGGGTGGAGATACATATCCCATATTTAGGGATATGTAAAGTGGGAGGAGTTGGATTTGGATTCAATCTTGCCCCCTGGATCTTGCAGTGAGGACCATCTCGTGCAGTTGAAAAAAATCTACCTGTACTTTACTTTCCTAACGCTAGAGGGGGTGGTCGCTTCAGCAATGAGTTGCCTCGGATAGTACAACAGCATTGAGCTGTCTGAATGTATTCAATATGTAGATGTATACAGAACATTGCTCCAACTTTTTCATGTTGTCCGTTTGTGCTCATTACTTGTTCAGCCTACATTTTGTTACAATCCATGCAAAAAACCTTTCAGATTTCATCAGAATGTTGGGGTTGCATTATATTTTCCGTACCCCAGTCTCCTTCTTTTACATTGCATCCTGTTTGGATGTTTTTATAATCATGCATGTATCTATCCAGCTGAATGTCTCCTCCGTGTTTCTCAGCAGCACAGATGCTGGACCGGCCCTGTCTATTCATCCACAGGCTAGATGAATGAATGTCAGTGCTAATGCATGTCAGATGTTTCTATTAAGCGCTAAAAAGCCCCGGGTTTCTTTCTTTGTTGATGTTTCATATAGTGAAGGCTTTAACTCTAGTTCCTGGACGCTGCTGTGGATCACACACATCCGCGTTTAGTGCCAGACTTTGGCTGCATATTTCTCTCTTTCTGTCTTTCTCACTCATCATCTCTCCCGTCTTTCTGTTTTTCATTGTGGGAGAGCGCCACTCACCAACTTCACCCTCCCAGTCTGCACATAATGATACTGTTATATATGTTGCTCTCCCTGAGAAAGGAACTGTCATGCCCAACACTGTGACCACAGGGAGACATTTAAAAATGGGGAAGCAAACAATACCATCAGCTGGCCCAGTTCTCAGCTTTGCTTCGGCGCTAAACACACTGTTCTAGCGGCACAGAAAACCTGTGTCATTTTTTTAAGATATTAAAATATTTTAGTCTATCCCAGCTGAAAGGGATTCCAAAGAAGGTTGAAAACCTGAAAATTCTGATTGTTGATCCTCATGTTGTTCCAAACATGTATGGCTTTCTTTCTTCTTTGGAACAACTTTTTGTCCACACAATGAAAGGCATTATATTGCATAAAATGCCATACATGTTTGGAACAACATAAGGATGAACACACCCAAAAATGAAAATATACTCACACTCAGGCCATCCACAAAGTAGATTGGTTTGTTTGTTCATCGGAATAGATTTGGAGAAATTTTGCATTACCTCACTTGCTCACCAGTGGATCCTCTGCAGTGAATGGGTGCCGTCAGAATGAGAGTCCAAGTTTTAACTTCAAACCTCTATCTATAATATTGCAAGGAAAACGTTGTCTTGTCTGAATCAGGAGAAAAATATACGGTGCATATCAAGCATCGTTTACAAGCAAAAACTGTCCAAACAATTCTAAACAAATATGTTGGTGGATTTTGATGTGAGAGGACAACAGAGGATGGACCTTTTCACTGGAGGAAGCGTTTTAATGAATTATTGATTGGTATTTTGTACGTAAGTGGCCAGAAGATAAAATAACTTATTGATGGATTTTTTTGTGAACACTTTTGAAATGTTTCACTTTTTGAAACCTTGTGAACTTTTCACTTTTTCACTTCACCTGATGGCGAGTACATTTTCAGCAGACTTTCATTTTGGGGTTAACTATTCCTTTAGGACAAATACAAGTACACTGTAAGAGAAAATACATAGAAAATTGGAAAAATTACTGATAAATTTCTGCCAGGACATTATCAGTTATGTTTACTGACATTTCCTTTAACCCTAATACAAAATACAGGTAAAACACCTGTGTAAGTGATTTGTAGAGTCATTCTTTGAAGATCCTGACAAGCTTGACACTTGTTTCCACTGTGCAGTGTTTCCACTGTGATCATGTTTCCACTGTGCAGTGCAGTTTTTGTAGGCAATGAGATGCTCCCACGTAAGTTGACTCATGCTACAAGTCGAGGCCCTGACTTTCTCCTTAACGCCTCAGAAGACACTGAATATTTACACAAGACCTGCCACGCCACTCCGCTGTTATACCCATCTGGTGTAGGAGATGGTGGGAGAGCGCGATTCTTGTTTTTGAGTATGAACGTTAAGTGCTGGGTAGCATGACAGATGTCTTGGCTCTGGTTTATGTGCTAGGTCGGCTTCCCTGGTAGATACGGACCACACACTTGGACCTCCGAGCATCCTGTTACTGTCAACAAATCAAGGAAATATGTTGCCATTTCTGAAACGCAGAGGAAAAACTGAGATGGATACAGCTTAACAGACATTGGAGGATGTCATAGAATTATTATGTATTGTCTTTTTAGATAATGTCCAATATATATTTTTCAGTTGCTGCAGATGTTTAGGTTTACAAACTTAATGTAGGTACTAGTTTAGCAGTAGTTCTGTAAACTACAGTTAAATGACATTGTAAGGAAGTGGAGGGATGGTTGTTTGTTTTTTTCCTGTCTCCCGATACTTCCTTTTTGCTAGAATTCTGGGGAGCTTTCTGATATTGTTCAATTGTTTGAAGAGCTTTACCAGGTGATATTCCTGCCTGTACGGAAAAAACACAACTCCATTCAGGTGTGATAACATCCAGAGATTAACTTAGAGAGCACTTCAGAGTTCCTAGAAATAAAGGCCAGCTTAGTCATAATCACACTGATTTACTAGTGGTTTGTGTTAAGGTTGTCAAAACCCCTGACCCTAAGCAGTGGCTCCAGACTAAAAATGATTAGGGATTTGTTTGGCTCCTATAATAAACATTCGTTTTAGGGGGGCGTGGCAGAGACTTAACTTTGATAAAGAATATCTCTTTTGTTTTGATACTTTAGTCTTTGCAACTTCAGGGATCTTATCTATGCACAATCAGCTTGTAACACTCCAAAGAGAAAGGAAAACTTCATATGACCCCTTTAAACAAATTGCTTTAATTTAGCAAATGGCTTCTCTGGTTAAACAATACAGAATTGCCAAATAATTGTACTTTTGTACAATATAATTTATTACAAGTAAAAAAAAAAAAAGCTCTGTAATGGTTTGTTTAGAATCACATAGCCAAAAAATGACTTCTGGTTAGGTGTGGGAGGGAGTCCATTTCGAGTAATGCCTCTGATTGATTTAAGGCTGAGTGAGTTTGATTCAAACTGACAATAAAATCTGAATATTTTGGGGATCTGTTTAAACAATTAATTAAAAGAGTAATCATTTGTTCATAAACCAGACATCACAACTCTTGTTGTGTTCATTGTTGCATGCAGCAAACACCAGCACACACACTAAAGGTGTAATTAAAGAACACCACCTCATGAGATGATATCTAACAAAACCACATACCTTTATAGAATATTTTTCTATATCACTGTACAAAAATACTGTCATATGTATGGATTTCATGAGTACAAATTATAACCATATAATTTAGAGCGAAAAACAGTAAAAGGACATTCCCTCTGTGGCAGAAGTCCTTGCGTGACACATTACATGTGACTATGATTTATATAAATAATTTTATTTCTTATTTTTGTTACTTATTAGTATTGTACACAAGGGTGTTTTGTGTTGCATGATATTTATGTTATTTAGTTAATGTTTATTGTATTATTTTAATGTCATATGTGGTTACCCTGATGGTGTTTTGACCCTGAGCACCCTATTGTTTTCCTGTACATTTTAACTTAATATTTTTTGCAGTGCAATTTTTAATTTGTTGTTGCAAATCTTAAATTGTCGGTCACATTTTTAGTATTTCAGTTAAGTTGCTAAGTTTGTTTTGCATGGATGTAAGTCTCATTTGGCTTATTGAAGTGAGGTGTACTGTTGTCTAAGACAAATGCCATATAGACCTTTATTGAAAGAGGGGCTTGAGCCATATCTAAAGAAACCATCACAGAACACCTTAGCAACCCCATAGCAACATCCTGGCATAGACCCAAATCACTCTAGTATCATAGCGCTGAGTTTTGCATGTAAAAATCTAGTTAAACTTGTTTGTGTCTTATTATAAGTTATAGCTCTCTTGCTGTTTAAGATTGACAGCGTTAATGTTGACCCTCTTGAGGGAACGCCAAGTGACTCACACCATACAAAATCAGCAAGTCAAGACCAAAGATTTAAACTTTTAACAGGCAACACCCATAGATCTAAAGAATTCCCTCAGGCTCCGGAGACTGTTCGTCGACCTGCAATGCTCTTACAAAGACAAAGATGGAGCTAGACGAAGGGGGGAGTTTTATTGAGTGAGACTGCTTCTGCTGCCCTCTGTCTCTTATTCTCTCTCTCTCTCTCTCCCCACATAAACATCTGTGGCTGGTTAATGTTAGCCCCGGAGCTAAGTGCAGAGAAAGGGGGTCTGGCTCTCACAGCAGCGATAGCAGTGGTAAAAGGGCAGGGAGGTGTGGTGGCGAACAGGCAGCTGCTGCACAAACGCTCCTGGGCCAACTGCCCGACACTAATCAGAGAGTGAGGGCAGGAGAAAGCGCAGTTAGGGAGGGTGAAACTGACAAGAGAAGGTAAAAGGGGAGCATCTTGGGAGCTGCAAGTGATTTAGAGCAGAGCCAAGAATCCAAAAAGCCAAAAGCGACCTAGTTTGCCTCATGTGTTTTCTCTGCGATTGGGAGTAGAAAATAGCACGGCTTAGTCTTGGACTTCGGTCAGAGCGGCGGGGACTGATTTGGTACTGTTTTGTTTTATTGTTTGTTTGGTTTCAGGGCCTTTGTCGTGTGTTTTTGGCAGGCTGTGCTGATCTGATAAAGAGTAAAAGGTAAGAACAAGCTTAATCAGGAGGTTATTGACCCACAGGAAGCCTCAGGTGTATTCAAAGAGGATCAACAAACAAAAGGATATAGAAAAAGAAAGAAGCAGTTCTTTGCCTCAAGCCCTATAGACAATAATTTATATGGTGAAGACTAAGAAAACCTTGTATGATCCTATCTGCAAAGGGTTTCCTGAAGACAGTATCACTCTTCCTCTAGAATTTGACAAAGAGCTGTCAAGACTTTCATTGCACAACAGTGAAGGATTTGTTAAAACCATTGCAGGTGTTTAACATAAGCAGACTAATAAATCACACATGGATGAAAAATAAACCAGTGCATGAAAAAGTAACTCTGCAAACAAAAGAAACTCAGCAAACAAACCTAGATTACATTTCTGAGAAATTTCATGTATCCACCGAGGAATTGTTTAACAGAGGTTGTGTAGCGGCTAAAGTCAGAGATCACCTTTTGGTTCAGCTGTTTTCTGACAGTTTTTTTTCCTGAAAGGAATTTCTGTTAGACATTCAACAAAACCATTGCAAAAGCGACCATTGCAAAACTTATCTTTTAAGACCAATCTCTGCAAATACAGCCAAGGATTTTCTTGTTTACTGGCATAATAATAGACTTTGGATGGCTATAGCATTTGTTATTGTGAAGTTTTGCAGTTGAACTATTTTGAGACTCAACAAATCTCACACAACAAATATGAATCCAAATCTGTAGATCTTTTTTATTGAAGCTTGGTAATGCAACATTGTTTAACTTGCTTGTTTTCATGCAAACAGGATGGTTGTTAAATGTACAAAAGTTTGGAGTGGCTTAGGCCTGACTCTTCCATCCAATCAAACGGGCATCTTTCAGTTTCCTTTTTTAAAGGGATTGTTCACCCACAAATAACAATTCTGTCACCATGTGCTCACTTACTTATTTTAACTGTATTTCATTGCTCATGCAACAAAAGTCAGGAGGTCCAAAGCAACATCAGACCCCAGACTTTTACTGTATGGACAATAAATAAATGTTGTGCTCTGTAGAAAGAAGAAATGCATACAAGTTGGCACAACAAAATGATAACACAATTTTGACACCAATTGCACTAATCTTTCATGAACCAGCCCTTGTCAGCCGAATTAACTCATGTTAACTGCACATTTAAAGACAGACACCATATTAGGCAAATCCAGTTTACTGCTTCTCCCTGTCCTATAGTCACACAGGGCCTGGAAAAGCCGAGTGAATATGCCTCTCTAGCACTGGGAACATTCCTATAGTCATCTGTAATGGCATATTTCAGATTTAGAAAAGAAAGTGGAGAAAACAGAACAGCATGCGATAACGTGGTGGTTCCAGAGGCAGCATACGAAGACACATTATGGGGTCATCGAAGCCGAGCTCCTTTTCACCGCCTGATTGACAGTTCCCGTCCATCCCCTCCAATGCTTTCCCACGCCACAGTAATTGTGGAAGGCAGTCAGCCGAAACCACTGGTCAGTCGCAGAATGGCCACAGCACAAAGACGTGTAGAGAAAGCCGCCCAGTGTTTTCTAAAGGATCTGCTGTTCTCCACATACACACATACATAAGGATGCCTCTGTTTCTTCTTTTAGCTCTTGTCTCCGCTTGCCTGCAAAGGATTAACTCTTTCTTGGCTTCAAAAGCCTCATCGGATGAGATGATGGATGATGGAATGAATGTATCTGTATTGATCTCAATGAAATGAAAACGACCTTAACACAGATCCTAACAGAGCTGTCTCATGTGTCACCACCTATGTATAGCCACTTATCCTTAAAAAAAGACTTCCATAGTCTAACACAAGGGGGCAGCCTGTCCCTCAAGTTCAGCAGGGCCGCCACCAAGCTACACATGTACAGCAATTAGAGGAAAATATGCTTTCATGTCAAAAACAAAGCTATTTGGCAGCACGATTTGGCCTGTCTGTGTGCTAATAACATGCCGTAATCCTGCTTGACTGGAGATTAATTCAGAGGTTAGAAGCCAAACGAGAATGCTGGAGACGTTTTATTTACTCAGTCGCTGTAGATTCCTCCGGCATGGGGAGGCATAAATCATTGCTTATGGGACGAGAGAGAAAGAGACAGAGGAGATGTAAAGAGAGAGAAAATGAGTGTAGCCAGAGAGCGGTGCTGAAAGAGGCCAGATACCAGAAGATCCAGCCCAAACCGAGGAAGGATCGCACCCTGACCGCCCCGCTCTGTCTTGAAGGTATAGCACACATGGGCTCTGCATACTGTCTAGTAGTACTAATATGGGTTTGAAACTTACTTCGAGACTGTTTTAAAAAAAGTGTGTTCTTTATAGTATGAATATGGGTAGTATGAATGAAATTCTGACATACTGCATCCACCATATTGTCACTGTCACATGACCTACCAATACCAGTGGTGGAAGTGACTGTATCACTTCATTGACAACTTCTCTCCCAAAGCCTCATGGGGAATTTTAGAGTGCTAATCAGATGCACACTTTAGAATCTAGCCAGAAGTAATAGTTCATCTGGGTACTCTTCACCTAGGGCTGGGCGATATGGCCAAAGAATTATCTCGATATTTTTTTTTCATATCAGTCGATATCGATAATTATCACGATAAATGTTACATGTTAATTTCTTTCAAGTTTAAAGGCAGATTTTTGCTCCAATGTGAAAGTTGTAAAAACCAGATGGTTAATTGTGGTTTTCAACTATTCTTTATGGTCAGAACATGACAAACACTTCTCCAGTCATTTTTCCTTAAAGTCCCCCTGTAGTCAAATATTTTATCCCTTAAAACTTATCTTTGATCATCAAAATGACATATTTAAATGTTTTTTCTTGTGATAAAAACACCACATAGACAAATAAACAACATAAAAAACTTGATTTTCACTACAGGTGGACTTTAACAAAATAAATATCTTAATAGAAAAAAATCATTTCTTAGTTCTGCATGTTCTAGTAATTTAAAGTTACTTACTTGACGATGTTGTGTCCTAAAATGCCTTGAAAACTCGAATGCAGCCGTTTGTGATTCTTAATTCGCGCCTACATACATTTAGATCATGATAATCACAGTTAAAACCACAAATATAGCACCTCAATACCATGGTAAAAATGTAATATGGCTTGTAGGTATTTATGAGAAGCATTAGTCTAAATACATTTATAAATGCATAAACGCTATAGCTTAATCACAAAAAAATACTGTAATTATATTCCATTACTCCTCCTTCAATATATTTAATACATGTCTACATTAATAATATAATAAAATTCGACATGAATACCCACATTTCTGACACAATACCATGGTGCAGTTAGTGCTACTACAGTAAATTCATGGTAAATGATGGCGATTTGTAGATTAAAAAGTCTTCTGATTGTATCGTTGCGCACAGTGTTTCTGCTGTTTGTCAGCGCTTTCATCTGGCTGTAAACAGATTTATTTGTGTTCCTCGCTGAATTCAAGTGCTTCACACTGGATCTCACAGCGCTGTTCAGTGTCGCATCAGCGAGTGAACACATCTGCTCTAGTGAAGCTCGCGCCGCTATTTGAACTTTGATCCAAGCGGATAAACGCTCCGAGTGGCGCACTTCAAATGACTAGAGCTCTTTCGTTCCGCCTTTGCCGCATTATATCAAACATTTATCGAACTCTTGTTATCGTTTATCGAGGAAATCTATATGGTGCGATAATTATCGTTATCGATTTATCGCCCAGCCCTATCTTCACCTACTGTTTTATGAATTCGGACATACTACTCATCTCACATACTATTTCTCACCTACTATAGGGTTAATAACCTCCATACATAGGCAGCATTTCATAGCATTTCTTTTCTAGAGTTGTTGCTGTTTATTTGGCAATGTTAGATATCTAACTGCTTCATTTTGTTTATGCCATTGGGATGTGTTCAGAAGATGATGACGTACATACCCATCTCTTAGGTTCATTAATGTCTACTAATGTTTAAATATACTGATTTATGTTGTACCCATTTGAACCACAAATACCACTGTACTCTTCCAATACAATACCGAATGTACATGTCAAGATAGGAAATATCTGTTACACCTGCATATTTGACAATTTGCTATAGGCTATTGAAATATATAATTACCCATGATTAAGCTGCAAGTGAAGACCTGTCTTTCCCTCACACCTACTTTAGAAACGATGTCTCCTTCATAAACACGAGACATGTCACACTGCTTCACAGCTCGATCACACTGTACATGGTTGTCCCACAGATTTAAAAACAAAGTGGAGAAATTGAGGCTATACCTGCACGCCAGCAAGAATAAAAACTAGTTTAGACTAGGTAGCACTCCCCAGGAGTGTCTCCACCACCCCCACAGAGATGTAGGTGAATGTGTTTGACTCGGCTTTTCTTCAGCATATATGCAAACCACCTCTGTTTCTTTCCTTCATATTCTCTTATTTTTAACTGTAATGTGTTTTAACTGTATGTTGACCAAGAAACTACCAGATTTTTTAAAAATTCATTACGAAGTTCTTTTGAACATCCGAACGAAGTCGAACTTTTACTTTATGCCTGTTGTCAACAGATTTGTAAAAAATAATTATTTGTGCAGCGATTCCCATCTTTCAGATCCTATGAGAACATTTTTGTTTTGTGTGAACTCGCACAATTTTCTTGATATTTTCGTAATTAGAATTTCCTGCATTCATTTTTCCTACGGTATTTTTATATTCATGGACAAATAACTATTTTGAACCAGTTCTTTTTAGTAAATCCCCCCCAAAAAAAGAAACCCAAAACGCAACAGCGTGACTGGTGTAACCTGATTCCTAAAACGAACAATTCTTACTGTTTAGTGAATTGAATACCTTGCATTAAACATACAAAGTGACTAGTGTAGGTTGTTTCATGAACAAATTTTCGAAATTGAATTGAATTGATAATTGAATTGAATTCAATTCAATTATCAGTTATCAGGTTGAATCAGTCTGAAACACTGTAAATCCTGTATAATTTACAGCATTGGCAAAGACAGAATTAACAGTATAAATGAAATAAACTCAAATGATTCAGATCAAATTGAAAGGGGAAATCTGCTACCCAGCCCAATTATTATAAGACAGTTCATAGCTGTCAGTGTTTTGGACTTGTTTTCTCTTGTTTTACCCCTGTCTTTTTTCCTGGTTTTCCATATATGGTCTTTTTCCTGTTCTCGTTTAGTTTAATTATGTTTCCTGGCACCTGTGTTTGTTAATTATCCTGTGTATTTAAGTTCCTGTTTGTTCCTTCCTTTCTGTCGGGTCTACTCGTTGAGTTCGTACGTTTGCTTCAGTTTCTATGTTGGAATCTCCCCTGTGTTTTGTTAATAAAGACGGTTTATGATAACTCGTGCCTCCTGCGTTTTCCCTGCAACGACGAACCGTGACAGAAGACCTGACCAAGGACAGTAAGCGGCGCCCCTTCTCCACGTGTTTGTTTTCCGTTTTTAAAAGTGTTTTGGTTTTCCGTTTGTCAGTCAAGCCCGCCAGCCGCGGCATTCTCAAGCCCGCTGACCACGCCTTTCACCCTGAACCTAAAGGGGAATCTAAGGAGGAGAAGGCGGTCTGCTCCAGCCCCAGAGCTCGCTCCAGTGTGGGCTCCAGCCCCCGAATCCAGCCCAAAGAGGGCTCCTGTTCCCGAGTTTAGCCCACTGAGGGCTCCTGTCCCTGAGTCTAACCCAGTGAAGGCTCCTGTCCCTGAGTCTAGCCCAGTGAGGGCTCCTGTCCCCGAGTTTAGCCCATAAAAAGCTCCAGTCCCCGAGTTTAGCCCAGAGATGGCTCCTTGCCCCGAACTGCCTGCTCCGCCATGGCCCCTGAGCTCCCTGTGCCGTCATGGCACCCTGGACTGCCTGATCTGCCATGGCTCCTTGGACTGCCTGTCCCGCCATGGCCCCCTGAGCTCCTTGATCCGCCTTGGAGGCCTCCCGTGTCTCCGTCCTGTACCAGCCTCCAGGGCTCCCACCCCCCACGCCCCGGTGGATATGTTACGGTGCGGGACGCGCCTTCCGGGAGGGGGGAGTTATGTCAGTGTTTTGGACTTGTTTTCTCTTGTTTTACCCCTGTCTTTGTTCCTGGTTTTCCATATATGGTATTTTTCCTGGCACCTGTGTTTGTTAATTATCCTGTGTATTTAAGTTCCTGTTTGTTCCTTCCTTTCTGTCGGGTCTACTCGTTGGGTTTGTGCGTTTGCTTCAGTTTCTATGTTGGAATCTCCCCTGTGTTTCGTCAATAAAGACGGTTTATGATAACTCGTGCCTCCTGCTTTTTTTCCCTGCAACGACGAACCGTGACAATAGCAGGGCTGGGCATTGACACCGATTTTATTAAAAATCCAATTGTCTTTAGTCGCATCACAGTGCTCGAATCCTATGTAGACACAGTGTTAGTTTTACAACACAAAAAAATACAGGATGACCAGTGTAACCTGATTCCCAAAACAAATAATTCTTTTGATCTGGCCAGATTTTGTTCGAAATGACATCACGCCCGTCATACTTCGATTTCGCTTGAAATGTACTGGGGCCTTAAAGGAGGTGGTTCTTTTTGCACAGGTAGCACTTAAAGCATGTAAAAGGCTGACTCACTGCATGAGCCAGGTCCCGCTGAGAGAGGTAGATTACAGGGCAGTTAAGCTCATAAAAAGAAATTTCTCCTCTTTAGATGTTGCTGCCCCTCTCACGGCACGGCTGCACTGTTGCAGAGGTGCTCATCTCTCTCTGTTCTTATTGTTCAGTGGTACTATTACATGCAGTTTTGCTTGTTTTACTCCTATCCTTTCGCTGCTGGGATAAAAGTCAAAAACAAGATAAAAAAAGCAATGAGGTGGATTGTTTATAGTCTGGCGCTGGATTTTGGGGTTTTTAGGTTCTGTCAGTAGCTGGTTTCCCAGATAAAGATTGACTTAGCTCAACTTTCACCTATGATACGGTGTATGTGTCCAGCACCTCTCATTAGAGATCGATTTCAGATATGTCATTAGTGATTCTGACGAGCACATAATGAATCACTTCTCACTGTGTATATAATGGCTGTGATAAATGCGATGTCTCACCCTTGGGCCAGGTGAGAACAGGGTTATTGTCTAATATATCAGAAAGACTGACTCATTATCTCTGATAAGCATAACAAATGATGAAACACACTCACAGGGTGTGTGCATAGACAGTCTGTCTCCTTCACTTGTGTCCATAAACATAGAAGTTTAAAGTATTTTTAGGCCTCCGGCAGGAAATGGAGCTGGACTGTGACTGGGAAATACATGCAAGGGTCACATGCTCAGTGTAGAGGTCAAACACTAACCTGCTGATATACACATGTCAGAGTGATCACCCAGCAGATATGCAGTATATCCCAGTATATCCCATTTTTGTCTGTTATTGGAATATATATGACATTAAAGACTGGAGTAATGGCTGAGGAAAATTCAGCTTTGCTATCACAGGAATAAATTACATTTTAAAATATATAAAAATAGAAAACAGTTTTTTTTTTAATTGTAATAATAAAAACATAAACATCCTTTTTCCAAACTTTTGACTGGTAGAGTATATAAGTAAAATATACACACTATACGTAAATTATAACATTTATTATTAAGAAAAAACATCTTTATTAATAAAAAAGTATATTTTGCGAATGTATTTTATTTATATGCATGTGTACTCTCTGTATGTATGTATCTGTGTATGTATGTATATGTATATAATATATATATATATATATACCAGGGCTTGCAAAATTTCAAAATCCCTGCTTGCCCTTCGGGCAGGCATTCTTCAGGTTTCGGTAGCCCAAAATGAATTTAACTAGCCCGAATAAAAAAAGACATCGGCTGAACCTTACTGTGGACAAATCAGCATGATCAGCAAAAACTAGTAGCATATAGGGATGTAACGATTCACTAAACTTACGATGCATAAAATTCACGATACAGATAACACGATACCATTTTTTTATTGTATTTATTTGTATTTTATTTATTTCTTATTTATATATATATATTTTTTTTTTTACAAAATGAGATTTAAGACAAATTATAAATGAAAAGGTGTCCTTTTATTATTTCTCAGACAAAATGCATATTTTGCATTTTTCTTTGTGAAATTGAAATGTTAAATAACAAAACTAAATTTAAATTTTAAAACAAATCCCAAATCAAATAAAAAATTATACAACTAAAAGAAATCTCTTCATGTAAACAAAGGCTTTGCCTGTGCTCTATTTAAAATCAGAGGCAACCACTGCATTTGAATTATTATCCAAAAAAGATGCTAAAACATGTTATTTGACTTGTATAATTTCAAAATTTGAAGCAAAAACAAAATGGTCTGATTTTAGCTTTGTGAATGAGACACAAATGTCACTCTCTGACAGCAGGTGGCGCTTATGGAACAGCAGGTATTTATAGGCTGCTGCCCCTTTAAGACCGAATGCAAGGATCCAATATAATGATGCACAGGAGATTTCTTTCACCACTGTTTACGTTCACCTAAGACATAACTGACTGTGTTTACGAGAATACTTGCAGAGACAATTATTTTGAGATAATTTTGTGTGTATGTGTTCATTCAGATGCAAGGATATGCGAAAGAGGACTCAATTCTGTGTACGCGCATTGTCTGAAATGCGGCTTTCTGTGCGCGCTTTAAATGAGTGCGCGCAGAAACCAGCACGCTAGCTCCGAATGCGCGCAAATGAAGTGTGACAAAAAAAAAAAAAAAAAAGAAATCAGGAAGGGGGCCAACACTTTTTCATACCACTGTATATATATATATATATATGATAAAATTAGTAGTGGTCGACTGATATGGGTTTTTTGACTGCCGATGCCGATATCTTGGAAAGCAGGGAGGCCAATGGCTGATATAAAGCCGATATATTTTATTTATTTTAATTTATATTTAAGAAATTTGAAATCATTTGAAAATGGATTAATTGTGTAAAATAAACATGCTTATACTTTAAAAGACAAAGCATTTTTCACAAATAAATAAATATTTAATAAAAATCTAATTAAAAAGGAAGTAAACACTGTAACCAACAGGGCACTCAGTATTCTGGGAAGTTTGTGTGCATTG
>NW_015645070.1:1580364-1660027 GCF_001515625.1 Sinocyclocheilus rhinocerous | reverse complement strand
ATATATATATATATAGTTATATTAAATATATACTTTGTCATAATCAACCCCTGAATTTAATGAAAAATATCTGTGACATTTTATATAATAGTACATATGATTTGGTTAATTTTCTCAGTCAGACTTAGCATATATGCTCCATGCGATTTGTAATTCCAATTAAATTGACTGAATACCTTGTAAAGTCCACTTTGGAGCACACTTTCAGCATCTGGAACGTACCCAAAGAGTTCTGCGATTTCCCAGTCACAAAACATGTGACCACTCCAGCTGTCGGCTATCAACAGCTATTAACTCTCCCCAGATCCTTTTGTGTGAACTCACTCATACACCAGATACTTTTTTCCCTCTCTTGTATGTGTCGGCCTACTTAAATCTACATGGTTTTGTCATGCATGCATCAAGTATGGTGTTTTGTGTTAATTCCCAGCATAGATGTGTTTATTGTCAACCTGTGTGTGGCGGTTTATGCATGCATGTCACATTTATCACATCCAGCGAGCGTGTCTCATGCCGACACATTTCCTGAGCAGTCTGCTCCGCTCTCAGCTGCAAAGGCCATTTTCCAAATGTCAGCCCTTGTAGCTTCTCCCTGACTGGCTACATCATGCTTCCTCATTAGCTCATAGTGAGTTGATTTATTTATGCTTTAGAGAGGGCGGGAAAGGAGGAACTTTTCCCACCAAATGTCTTGGCTTGGTGCAAGCACGAGCCGGACTCTTGGCACACTAACCAAGGAAATGTTTTCTGCTGGAAGACAGCGAATAGCGTTGTTTTATGTAGACATGTAGAAGCATATCTGCCCTGAAAAGGGCAAAAATAAGGTTTCTCACTGACTTTTCCTCCTTTTTAAGAAATAATGATATTTGGAGTGAGATGAACGGTATACTGTTAGCACTCCTTCCTGATTACTCCCTTTTTTTAAGAAAGAATTCCCTGCAGCCCCTTTATGACCCTTTCTGACACCCAGAGAGTCTGTTTGTTGCTACATTACAAGTGCTTTATCCTATCTCTGATGCTGCAATTTCAAAATAGAGTTATTAGGTTTAAACGGAGAACATGAGCTAATTAGATTGTTGCTCAAAATTTCTGCCAAATAATTTTTTTTTTACTGTAAAATGAAGCTAAATCAACTCTGTGTCTTTCATTGCAAGAGTTACAGCATGATAAGAGAAGCTTGTTTTCTTTTCTTAACTTACTCTCACCTCATTTTTCCAGGAGTACTTTTACTGAGAAAACCCATTAATTAAAAGATCAATCTGGCAATAGAGTTCATGAAAGCGACCCAGTTTCAAGTGAACATACACATTTTGAGAACTTAATGAATGACTCACTATGCATTCTTTCAGTTTGGAATGCAAGTAATTTGTGTGAAATCGATTGTGCGTGAATCGGTGTATCGAATTTGGGCACTAGCAATGATTTTGATAGACTAAACATTGAGACACTGATGACTCAATTATCATTTGCAATACGACTCTTTGGTTACGCATTAAAGCCTCACTGGCATTTATCAACAACATTGCAATGTAACACGCCAGGACCCTAGTACAAATCCTGGTACTATTTGTTTTGTTTACAGTACATCTTCAATAACTGTTAAAACTACTGTCATCATGACGTAATTTTCAGTAAGTGAACTTAGAACAAATTTTCAACACTAAAAATTAGAAGAAATGTTTGTTGAGCATGAAATCTATACAATGCATTGCATTTTTAATATTAAAATACAAAAGAGTTATTTTGAATTGTAATAATATTTCACAAAAAAACGTTTTACTATATTTTTGATCAAATAAATGCAGCTTTGGAGATATCCAATAAGAAGCAATACAGATAGATTAAAAAAAAAAAGTAAATATCGTAAATATATTGTTTTTGTATTAAAATATTATAAATGTGTGGTAATTAATTCAGTTATATGGAAATTAAACTACAGTAACTAGTGAGAGTGAAGGTCATTTCTCATTAGTTCTTAGTTTTATACAGGTCATTTGTTTTACAGGGTTGTAATATTGTAGTAGGCTAGTAGCCTAATGTTCTTTTACTGTAGTGTCACACATACTAAATCCTGCACTGTAAACCAAGAAGCCCTCCATCAAATTCAGCCACACTGAGGCAATTACAATTACAGTGCACCATGAACAGCTGTTTGTGTTTTACCCGTTTTTAGGTAACTCAGAGATTTACTACCTATATGCACTTTTTCACACATCAGTGTGTTTGATCTGATGTGTCTTAAAGGGTTAGTTCAAAACAAAAACAAAATCACCCACCTGCCATTATAAAGCTTGGAAGAGCAAGGACAATTTTTAATATAACTCTGATTGGATTCGTCTGAAAGAAGAAAGTCATATACACCTAGGATGCCCTGCGGGTGAGTAAAACATGGGCTAATTTTCAATTTTGGGTAAACTAACCCTTTAATGGATAAGTGGGAGGAGAAACGAGGTGGGCAGCTTCTTCATACCCCTCCTCCTCGCCGAGCCCCTTCCTCTTTCCCACAGGTGCCAGGGCTTACAGTGCTGGTGTGGTAGAGGGGGAGGGAACACCTGGCAGGCTGTTCCCCCTGATGGTCTGCCGGGTTCAGAGGCATTTTCCCAGGCTCCCCAGATGAATGGTCACTAATAGCCGTGGGAGAGGGCTTTGCGAGCGCTGCACAGTGTACCAGGCTGACTCCTCTTGGCAGGCCCTGAGAGAGGAGGGCTTAAAGCAGTGCTGGCTGCCTGTGACTCAGCCCCAAAGCCAGCACAAGTGCACTGCAGCAGATAGCCTTACCGCTGGAGAATGTGTTTACAAGGGCACAGTGGGAGTGAGATCTCACTCAGTGAGTGGAGGGATGTGGGACCGGCTGCAGCACTCCATCCACTTCTGCGTTCACACAGCAGCAGAATGAGGTGCTGTTCTAGAGTGATAAATACTGTTACGTTCATATGCAATTTTGAAATGAATTTGATAGTGCTGTCAACTAATTTAAGGTTTGACAAATTGACCTGCGTTTTGATTTGACTTTTTTGTTAAATATCTAATGATCAGAATCAGAATCCAAATGAGCTTTATTGCCAGGTGTTTACACATACGAAGAATTTGTTTTAGTGACAGAAGCTCCACAGTGCAACAGAATGACATTTACATTTACATTTAGTGATTTAGCAGACGCTTTTATCCAAAGCTACTTACAAATGAGGACAATGGAAGCAATCAAAATCAACAAAAGAGCAACGATATACAAGTGCTATAACAAGTCTCAGTTAGCTTAACGCAGTACACGTAGCAAGGTTTTTTTTAAATAATGTAATTAATAAAAAGAAAACAGATAGAATAGAAAAAGAATAGAGCAAGCTAGTGTTAGAGGTCTTTTTGGCTTTTGTTAATTGTATAATAAATGAAAAGAAAACAGATAGAATACAAAAAGATTAGAAAGCTAGAGGTAGTTTTTTTTTTTTTTTTTTTTAAGAATAGAATTAGAATAGAGAGTGCTAGAGTTAGAGGGTCAAATAAACATGAAAGAGATGTGTTTTTAGCCGATTCTTGAAGATGGCTAAAAACACATGACAGTGACAAGACAAGACACAGATAATAAAAGAATTATATACAAATATACAAAATAGACAGTGTACAAAATAGCAAAAAAACAATATACAAGATTCATGTCATATTGTTATCAGCCAATGTTAAAGATTTTAAAATTAATTTAAATCAGTAGATATTGAAAATACACTACTGTTCAAATGTTTGGTCGTTTTTTGTTTTTTTTTTGGAATGAAAATTATTTTATTAAACAAGGATGTATTGAATTGATCAAATGTGACAGTAAGGACTTTTACATAGTTACACATAAATCTGTTTAAATAAATGTTATTATTTTGAGCTTTATATTTATCAAATAATCAAAAAAAATAAATAAATAAATAAATTAAGCGGCACAACTGTTTTCAGTATTGATACTAATAAGAAATATTTCTTGAGCACCAAATCAGCGTATTAGAATGATTTCTGAAGGATCGTGTGAAATTGGAGAATGGAGTAATGATGCTGAAAATTCAGCTTTGCCATCACAGGAATAAATTATGTTTAAAAATATATTAAAATAGAAGACCGTTATTTTAATGTCTGATATGATTTCACAATATTACTATTTTAATGCATTTTTGATGAAATAATGCAGCCTTTGGTTAGCAAAAATGACTCAACTTTTGAATGGTGGTGTATATTGGCTGATTTTTAGTTTTAAATGTAAATCTTTAATTTTAAATGTAGATTTTTCAAGATAAAAATATAACACTGTAATCTTTAGCAAATCTCAAAATGAATATCCATTGTTCATACTATATACAGTATTATGATATTGTGAGGCCTAAATTCACTTGTAGCATTTAAAACTGATCATTTTGGTTCTAGTGTTTTTTATATGTTTTTTTTACTTTATTTAAAAAAAAAAATTTTTTTTGTGTCTTTTTATAGTGTTGTGTCTGTGCCCCCTCTCCAACAGTTTGCAATAAGAGTGTTCTGTTTCTGCCCTTCATGCCCCATAGCCTTTAAATATAAAGCATGTGGCGGCATTAGCAGCAGTTACCTGCCCTGGAACATGTGAGAGGGACTAGGCAGGATTACCAGCATGGGAAATGGAGACCTGGGAGCAGGAGCTGTTGAATTCCTTGGGCTCTTTTGACTGCCTGTCTGTCTGTCAGTCTGTCTGTCTCCTTGTTCTAGAATTAGCCCTTGATGCTTTGTCATGTTGCAGTTGCTGTGCAAATCCACCTCCTAAACCCACGTCTCACTGTACAGAAAAGCCCCTGGACAGCCGGACTCTTTCCGCAGACCTTTCTCCCGCACTTTCACACTCAAACTCTCGAGTACACAAATCTGCACAGCTTTAACACACCCGTCTTTGGCCCGAAACGGATGTTTATACATTCAGTATGACTCGATCTCACCACACACACCCCTGTCTTTCGTCCGGGGTCAGCGGTGTTCCTCTGCTGCTGTCCCACCACAGGGCTCTGTATGTAATTAGGGATTGGGGAAGGAGAGCTTGATCAGTATGGGATTCATGGGACTGTTTCTCAACCGCAATCTGGTCAGGCAGACTCACACACACATAGAGACACAGCCTCTGTGAACCCAGGCTATACATGCCGCCTGACCAAACTTCACTTCAGGAATTACTAAATCGTTTTAGAGGATCACCCTGCCTTTTCCTCTCAACGTTTTCGTTTCAAGGCCCAAGAACAGATCAAATGGTAGGTCATGTGCTCAGGGTTAATGGTGCTTTTCTCCATTGAATCCATTATTATTTTTTTGGCCGCTATTATAATTAAATGCATATTTGCCTGGCAGAGGATGCTTGATTGTTCTTTCACTGTAAATGGCATTTTATATTTCATCATTAAGGCCTTGCAGGCACCAGTGTGCTGTGCAGGTGAGTCAGTTTTAATGCACACAAATTCATAATCGCACAAGCTGGATGGATTTAGTGGGAGAGAGAGATGAGGAGGTCTGGATTCAATGACAGGCCTAACTCTGGTTCAAAACCTTCAGAGCTGCAGAACAGCACATAAGTCAGGTTTTCAGAAGCCTTCCCCACATCGTTAATCTGCTGGAACCAAACAGGAGGAATGTGTTTCCTTGACCTCATTCACACCACACTTCCCTGTTTGCTCCTGGGGCATCCTTAAGCCTCCCGATTGCTATATTTTCTATATTTATATTTATACCTGTATATCATTTATGGATAGTTTTGTACCAAAACTCTGTATATACCGTGATTGTCTTCAGATTGTACTTATAAAAAGAGTTATTCAACTATAATTCGGTCTAATTGCTGTTCATCTAATTCGGACAGGACTACTTTTCCCTATGAGGTCAGGTAATTTTGTCTTTCACAGACTTGCAGTATGATTTTAAACTTCCTTTTAAGCAAATTAGTTGTTTCTTCAGTGGTCCTTTGAGAAGTCTCAAAAAAGTCTGTAATTGTGGTACTGTCAGACTCTGTTCCGTGTTTTGCTCCCCTCATGTTTCATGTCCTGGTTTTCCCATGTTTCCTTTTGCCCTTATTTGATTCTTCCTGTTCCTGTTCTGATTATGTTGATTTGTCTCCAGCTGTGTTAATTTAGTCTTATCGTTTGTGCTCTTTTATAAGCCTGTCTCCTACGTCCATTCGTTGTCCGGTATTGTGAATGTCTGTTTATGTCTACCTCATCTGCTACGTGTGTTTTCCTGGTTCCCTGGTTATAATTAAAATCTCCTCGTTGATGTACTCCTCGTCTCCTCATTCCTTCGCTCTGTGCTCCCTCACAGTAGCAACGTGACAGAATACCGGACCAATACAGAACACAGAACAATACAGCGCCCCCTCTCCCCTTGTTTGAAAAGTTTTTTCCGTTTTTTGAAAAGTTTTTTTGTTTCCCGTTTGTCTCTCCCTGCGGCGATGGAAATAGCCGCTCGGTTCTCCGCCTTAGCCTGCCGAGATCTCCCCTTCTTCGAGTACGCCTGGGAATTCTGAGGGCTCACCGCGGCGACGGCATTGGATGACGCCACCATCAATTCTCTGTTCTGACTCGGGGCCAACTACCATCGCCCCGTGGACCTCCCAGACACCAAGGGACTATGCTGGAGGGAAGGGATCTACCGGTGTCTGTGGAGTGTCCGGGCCGGAGCCAGAAGCAGCCCGCCGGCCGCGGCATTCCCAAGCCCGCCGGCCGTTCCTCACTCAAGTCCGCCGACCACGCCTTTCACCCCAAACCTAAAGGGGAATCTAAGGAGGAGAAGGCGGTCGGCTCCAGCCCCAGAGCTCGCTCCAGTGTGGGCTTCAGCCCCAGAGCTCGCTCCAGTGTGGGCTCCAGCCCCCGAATCCAGCCCAAAGAGGGCTCTTGTTCCCGAGTTTAGCCCACGGAGGGCTCCTGTTCCCGAGTTTAGCCCACGGAGGGCTCCTGTTCCTGAGTTTAGCCCACGGAGGGCTCCAGTCCCCGAGTTTAGCCCACTGAGGGCTCCTGTCCCCGAGTTTAGCCCAGAGAGGGTTCCAGTCCCCGATTTTAGCCCAGAAAGGGTTCCAATCCCCGAGTCTAGCCCAGTGAGGGCTCCTGTCCCCAAGTTTAGCCCAGTGAGGGCTCCAGTCCCAGAGTCTAGCCCACAGAGGGCTCCAGTCCCCGAGTTTAGCCCAGAGCCCGAGCTCCCTGTTCCGCCATGGCCTCCTGAACTGCCTGCTCCGCCATGGCTTCCTAGTCTGCCTGCTCATGGGCCCTGAGCTCCCTGTGCCGCCATGGCATCCTGGACTGCCTGTTCCGCCATGGCTCCCCGAGCTCCCTGTTCCGCCATGGTCCGGTATTGTGAATGTCTGTTTATGTCTACCTCATCTGCTACGTGTGTTTTCCCGGTTCCCTGGTTATAATTAAAATCTCCTCGTTGATGTACTCCTCGTCTCCTCGTTCCTTCGCTCCGCGCTCCCTCACAGTAGCAACGTGACGGGTACATTATTTTTTCACAATGCTTCTCATTTATTTTGACCTTTGTCAAATTCAGTTACAAAAGCTAAATTTCCTGATGCAGTGCCTGGTGTGCCTTCATTATTGATTTAGACTTTTTGCCGACTTTTCTGGGTAACATAATAGTTGGTGCTTCTAGTACTACTGGCATCTGATTGCTCATAACAGAAATGGCAGTTGCAACTTTTGAATCTTACCTTAGTTTTTCCTTTAGGTACGCACACAGTGCTTCATGTATACACTACTGGTCAAAAGTTTTGTGTCAGTAAAATGTATATATTTATAATATTTTATTCAGCAAAGATGCATTAAATTGATAGAATGTGACAGTAAAGACATTTATAATGTAACAAAATATTTTAATTTTAAGTAAATGCAAATAAATTATATATGATTTCCACAAAAAATATTAAGCAGCAAAACTGTTTTCAACATTGATAATGATAAGATCTGTTTCTTGAGCACCAAATCAGAATATTAGAAATATTTATGAAGGATCATGTGACACCAAAGACTGGAATATGCTGAAAATCTTAGAGAGGCATTGGCTGCATCCGAAATCGCATACTCTGAGTAGGTACAAACCATTAAAAAAGTATGTAGTATGAAAGCGTATAGTGTGAATGTAATCCAGACGTACTACATTCATCATGTCATTGTCATGTGACCTACCATCCCTTCACTGCCATTCACAAATCCTCTCCTGTGGCCTCATGGGATAGTAAAGTATCCACTGAATGCGTACTTCAGAATCTCGCCAGAAATAGTAGGTCATCTGGGGACTTTTTGGCTACTGTTTTATGAATACTGTGATTTCGGACATACTACTCGGTTCATGTACTGTTTTTTTTATGTAGTATAGAATTACGTGATTTCGGATGCAGCCATTTTAAAGTTTCATTCAAGAATTCTGTGTTGGTGTTAATTCATTAGATGTCCTCAACCATTTTCATAGCCATGCTGATGTCATAAACGTTTATAGTGCAGGTGTAGCCAATTAGCTAAGTGTTGCATTAGGAGCTCTAATTAAAGGAGACATCTGTGAGGAAAAGAGGTGGGATCTTCAATTTCAGTGCGACTGATCACAGTCTTGATCTTTTTGCTGTGTCATGGGATTTCAGTCGATAAATGTGACCGTTTAAGAGTTTGGTCTCAGTTGTGATCTTTTTGTGTTTAGTAAGACTATAAAAGAAGGTTTCTGAAGGCACTTTAGTCCATTTACTTCTCTTTACAGTTCTCCTTTTGATCATGTGTTGCATCCTCCTGTTGGGCCACATTGCAGCATTTCATAACCATGCTGAAGGGGTCACCCAAATGTTAAATTGAACACTCATGTGCAAATATTGTTTCAGGTGGACGTTGAACAGAGTGATAAGACACACCGCCCGCTCGGCCCAGGCTACAGTTATGCAGACGGGTGTGATGTGCTTCCAGGAAAACCCCGCTCGGCCCTTCCATGTGGCGACTCCCGTGAAACGCTCACACTCATACACACAATCGCCCGGGAGCCCCACCCTGACCCAGTAAGAGCGGAGGACAAGATCTTAGAGGATGATCATTCACATCAAAGTGAGGGCAGAGAGAAAATATTTCTACAAATTCCAACTCGGTCACCTAGACACCTGCTCTCCACCCGCAGTCCCCGGTTTTTACGTCTGTGTGATCACTTCAGGATCTCTCATTGTACACAGTAGCTATATGCTCAGATATCACGGATCGTACCCGGTTTTACCACCAGAAATCGTATCTGATGTTGTCTGTATTTGTGCTCGACGTGTTTATAGATTGTACAACCTCTTTGGCTTGTCGAGATCTAGACTGTGGTGCTGAGAGATGATTATTATTCTTTCACATGTTGAGCTGTCTGTGCTCTCCATTTGTTTAGAGCTGATGAGGTTTTTATAGCTCATGTTCTTCTTTGAACTCTGAATCAGTGGAAAGAATGCCTCTAGTTGGAGACAAGGGATCACTCACCCCGTTCTTCCATTTTATTTCACATTCCTCTTTGCATTCTTCTGGTTTGTTGACTTTTCGTTCTCTCTATTGTTTTCCCAGGAAGTGGTAAAAGCTCCAGGGGGGGCAACTGCATGTGTGTGTACTGATGTACTGTATATATTTCTGCCTTGGCTTAGTGTCAGCGAAACCTGTGGAAAGACGTATGTTGTGATGTTGTGTTGCCATGTGGATTGAGTGTTGAAACACTTTTTCTCAGAGGGCATCTCAATCGTCTTCTCTGGAACATCACATGCCACTTGCAACATCTGGTGGGTCTGGTGGCCATGTTCTGATTTTGTTAGTGATACAGATCTGGTAGAATAATATTTGTTAAAGAATGTATATTTTTTAAAGTTTTCTTTATTTTTTTTCTTCACAAAACTATTATTTTATTTACAAAAAGAAATTGTACTAAATGTTTTCTTCCTTTTTTCTTTCAAAGAACATTTGCAACTCTATAAGCAGATTTTGCTGGAAAATAATGCAAAACATTATCAATTGGTTTGCCATTTTCAACAGTCTTACTGATGCATCCAAAACTCATGTTTTTTTTTTTTTGCAAAAACAAAAAAGCATCATTAATGTCAGCTAGCTAGATAAGATTATCTTGGTGACAAATCAGCAGAATTTTCAGCAACAATGTAGAATACACCAGAAATCCAAATATTAAGTTTGCAAGGCATTAAAATATTTCTGTACAATACAGTTCTGTCTACTGGCCTAAAACTCTCTCAAGCTGAAATGACAAATTTAAGTGTTTAATTTTATGGGCACATTTGTTTACTGTTAAATGATAAGTAATTCTGATACAGTGTTGAGTCGCCGCTTGTAAAATCTGGGTCTTGAATCAAAAACATTTGAGAAGCACTTCTGTAAACATCAGTCTTTATCTAGATAACTCCAGTATTTTCTTTCTCTTAAGAAGGGGTGTTTTTGGATGTGCCTAAACAGCTAAAAGACACTAAGATTTACATTTAGCTTGCTGGCCTGGGCCAGAAGAATTGAAGCTGCAAGAGCTTTTTTTTTTTTTTCAACCAACAGCTGATTTCTCAAAACAAGCCTTTCTGTGGTTCTACTCTCGAGCCAGACTCCTCTGTCAGCCTCCTCTTGGGAATTGCTTCTTTGAAGTGAAGGAAAAGAGGAAACACAAATGCTATTAAACTTTTTTTTTTCTCAGTAAGGAGGTGGGAGGATGGGTCAATCTAAGTTGGGATGGACATGAATGAAACGGACTAGACTGAAGGTTTTGAAGCACACAGGAAAGATGCCCATTTCTTTATCTCCTGAAATATGCAGATTATCAGTTTGTTGTTTGTTCAATCCATCCACACTAAAGTTAAAAAGGGAAAGAACATGCCCTAGGCTCTTGATGCATAGCAGAGGGACTCATTTTGGGACTGTATTTTCCCATAACTCTCCCAAGCTTTTGGGGAGGCTGGTTGCATACTCAAAAGATTAGGAGCAGAAAAGATAAGACGCTGATACTGTCCACGCACGCTTTATTCCCCCCCCTCATTGAAGTTGGTAGGGTTCCATGTGCCATCTTGATCTCTCTGCCGGTGTTGCCTTTCTCCTTTGAGCGCTTTAAGGTCCAAGTCATCTCAAAAGCATATAAATCTGATATTGAAATCCTCCTCGGTTGGTTCTTTGTGATGGGGAAGAACACCCGAGGGAGTATCTGATTCATATTAACTTGCATTGCTTAGATGAACAGTTCTGTGAAGCTAGGTGTTTCAGTTCCCACTAGTCTTGTATCACTTCCCTAGAGCAAAAATGAGCACCAGTCACCTGGAACCTTGACATGAATATCAACATTAGGAGCCTGTTTGGCAGGCTCACCGGGGTTTCACACAAGATGCTTACCATAGCCTATTATTCTCATAGGTGGGATAAAATAACATTTATGATAATTATTTTGTATCTTGGATACAGTGACTTGAGTTTAGGGTTTATTAGGATTTAAATGCTCTGTTTGTTGTTTCTATCAACGTTTGAGCCTTAAATGGAAGCTGTATCAAAGCAAGTGTGTGCAGGAAGTTTGATGCTGTCCTAATCTACCTTCTATCTTTACTGTGACTGATTGTACCATTGTTTCTACAGCACAGTTAGTTTTGATGGCCGATGGCCGAGGACAAAGGTATTGAAAATAAAACAACTAAAGTGGAGCTGCTGTTAAGCACTACCTGTGAAGTAAAAGAAAGTAGGAGGTAGATCCATCAATCACATACAGGGGGTGTTGATGACAGTTTTGTGGCTGGCAGACACTGTAATTGCATATCATTAACTGCAGAAGCTCCAGTTTGAGGACCTAGCTAGCTGTTTGCAGGGCCTGCGATGACATCAACTGGTAAACCTGTCTTCTCTAATGCATTTCTGCTCATTTGACACATCTAACATGCACTCTAAAGACAGACAAATGTTCTGGAAGTGAGGGTGAGGCTATTTTAGAGTGCCCAAGCTGAGTTTGTTTTTCTCTCTGGTTTCTATGATCTGAACCGATATGCCCAAGCACTTGGGGTCATTAGATAGTAGTCCGATTCATTTCGGGTGTGTTTTACGGTCCTGTGGCAGCCTAGGGCAGTCTCTCACAGACAGTCAGAGAGGTTGAGGGGTCTATTCAGGGCACAGAGTGAGAGCTGATGGATTCCCATGCCTGTTTTCTTGTTTACAGCTGCACTGGCAGATATGTAGCGTGTTCACCAGGCCCCCTTTCTTGCCGACAAATTCCTCCCAGATTAAGCAACAGTGCTCTGCCTTCGCGTCTAGTGGATCTTGCATTCCTTGGACAATGACAAACAGATCTAGGCTGGATTCTTCCTTTGCCCGCTGTCTCTTAAATTAAAACTGAATGGTCGTGTCACTGCTCCAACACTATAGGGTTGAATGAACTTGTTTTCTTGGCATGTTAACAGCGAATTGGTATGGTTGCTCTGGCAACTGCAAAAGTGAATGAACGCATAATTTTGACATCACTGAACGCTTCATATAATGAGACAAATGACACATTAGAAGCGATTTCAGTGTCTTGGGCTGTTTTCACACTTTATTTGATTTTGATTTGCTTGATCCGAACCATAGTCAATTAAAAAATTGCTGTATACAATATAATAAACATAAAAATAATTTAAATGAAATAATTTCATTTTTTAAAAAATCAATTCATTACATATATAATTTAATGCTCATTTTTTTCATTACCTATGGCTTGGACTGAGCAAATCAAATATTTCTTTTTTAAATAAAATAAATGGATTTAATTTTTTAAAATTAAATTAATTTATTATATTTTTATTATATTCATTATACTATATGCACTGTAAATTGCCTAATATAGTGTTTAATAATTTCAGATCAGAAAACTGATTTCAGACTGTCAAACTGACTTGAGTCCACAACAGAATCTCTAGTGTGAAAATATCATTTAAAAAAAAAGATCTTTTCATTTTTAAAAGAATAGTTCACCCAAAAATGAAAAGAGGATATTTTGAAGAACCAAACAGTTGTTGGTCCCCATTGACTTCCATAGTAGGAAAATAAATACTATGGAAGTTAATGGGGACCATCAACTTTGATTATCAGCATTCTTCAAAATATCTTCTTTTATGTTCAACATAAGAAAAAAAAAACTCACACAGGTTTGGAACGACATGAGGGTGAGTAAATGATGACAACATTTTCATTTTTGGGTGAATTATCCCTTTAACTTGAATATATTTGTTGGTAATATCCAGTATGCTTTTTTCAGCTCTGAATCTTCTTGTTGAAGGATGTCGATCCTGAATGAGTCACAAACTAATCTTGGTTTATGCATTTCAGCGGTTTGATTGGCCTTTGTATACACCCTATTTATTCACTTCTTCCATTGTGTGAACAAAATTGTGCAAACAGAAAATTTTACAATAAATCTTCATTTATTCTCCTGTCATCTTATCGTTGCAAAATAAACGCTAACAGAATGATCTGGTCTTATATCACATTGAAAGGGTTTATTTTGTGATAATTACCTGATGACTGTACATTATCCCACTTAATAAATGTTGACAAATTATTTATTTTGTGAGAAAAACGAGATTGATGAATGCACAAGAGGCACGAAACTAGCACAGCGTGATCCACTATACAGTCTAGCAGTTGCACACTAAAATATTTGACCTTAAAATTGACCAATCACAATTGAGTATTTCAGAGAGCCATGTAGGAATAATAAATAACAGTCTTCGGTGCAAATTTTCAGCCACTCACCCAGTATTTAGAGATTTTTGCCTTCTAAAATACAGGTTATGCAGGCAAAGTGGCACATTATGTGTTTTTTCTCAAAAGAGTGGAGCATGAATTCATAAAACTCTCTCACCATTAGAGGCTGTAAATAGTTTCAGCGTTCAGTCAGTCTTGTTACAGTGGACTTCAAAGGCCAAGAAGCCCCTGGCACAGCTTACGTTCATGCCTGAACTATGAGGCTTCTTTCTCATTTGCTTAAACGCTTTGGTATTTTTTCAGACACTAAACCGCCTTTGTGCAGTGTCATATTTGGCAGACATTAACAGCCTTTGTTCTGACCTTTGCATGGCCACGTATAATTGATAACGTCCATGTTTAGGAGATGTGTCGCAGACTATCATTTAATACAGTGCTGATTTGCATTAAAATTATTTTCCGGAGAAAAGTGTTTCCTTATGCGTAAATGAGGATTTGTTTAAACAAACAGGCAATCCTAAAAGCGACTGTTTTATCATTAGCTTACCGTGACAAGCTTTCACTGTTTGAATATTACCAGTGAAGGTTTTCTGGGTGTTAGCAGATTTGCTCCATAAAATGTGTTTTCTTTTGCAGGTGGGAATGTTTGCCTGGCGGTGCACTTCATGAAACGACACGTCAACCTGAGATGCATTATCAGGCAGCACTACAGAGGTAGTTTATTTCCTCTTCTCATTGACTAAAGAAGACTGGTTTGAGTATTTCTTTCCACATTAAGTTGACTCATGAAACAGATGATTGTATCAGGAGCACCTGTGTTGTTATTAGTTCGTACAGCTGTCAGGCTCAGTCGGAGGTCACTGTCTGGATCGTTTTTATTTTGGAAAAAGTCAGCTGAAATATGTTCACTTAGTTGGCAACTCAGAACATGATTCCAATGCGTTTTATGCAGAACTTGTAGTTTCAAGTCAAATGTATAGAGAGAAAGTTCTTTGCAGAAACCACCCATTATATCTGGCTAGACAATTGCACTCCGTCCTAATAGAGACAGAGCTCAACAAATATTTGAGACTACAGCCAAGTCCACCCGAGCCTGGCTTGACAGCAGCTCACAGGGAAAATGTGGTTTGCTTATCATAGTAAACAAGTTCAGACTAAAGCTTCACTGTATCTTTAGAGATATAGCATGTCAGACTCTGAAGGGAATTACAGTCATCATTCTACATGATTTGTGTTTAACATGCCTCAAAAAAATAGAAACTAATTAGAAGCATACAGACTAATAAGGCTGTCCGGTATAGATTATTTTAAGTGATCTAGGAAAAACAAAAAGAAGGAAAAGTAACTGACCAACAATTTGCTTGGCCTTCGTTTTTCAAGCTAAATTTGGCCAAGTTTGAAGGAACTAAACCGGAATACATCAAACAATGTGGTTTGTTTTACTTATATCAAGTTACATATTTGAAACTTTATTGACTGAGGGGCAGTGGGGACGTGAAGTTTACATTCAACTTTATGGCAGCTTAGCCATTTTCTTAAAAACAACAAAGCTTTTTCAACATTTCCCATGAAGAGGGCATTGAGGTCATTTTAAGCTGTTGATGCTCTTCTCGTCTTAGTGGTTTCACTCCCATTTTATACTTCAGATGTGTGTGAGAATTTTATATGAATATCATGCATATTTTCGTCTCCCCTCCCATTTCACCCTTTGTTTCAAAGGGAAAATTTACTGTATATAATATTGTGCTAAATGGCTTCCACATCACTTTAGCTACAACTCCATCTTTATTTTTGTTTGACCTTTACAGAGTTGCGTGTGTTTCCTGAGCGTGTTGTAGTGTGTGCCAGTCCTCCAGAGAATTCTGCACTTCCCAGTGGAAATCTGAACCTGGATGTGGTAAGAGCTGCTTATGTTATAAAATAATGTTTATAATCAGTGTTGGAGAAGCTACTTTGAAACTAGCTTGCCAAGCTATACTCTACTTAAATAGATTTAGTTAAACTACTGTCAGATGACCTTCTTTAAAAAGAGTTGGCTACAACAAAAGTGTCTATCTGTATAGAAGCTCTTTAAAGGGGCAAACTGATTTTATTCTGTGGACAGTCTGTATTCTCCAGCTATTATATAAGTTTTCCAGTTATTCTCCAGCTCTTTATATAATGTATAAAGAATGTAAGAAAATGTAGTACATGTGTCTTTAATGTATGCTGTTTCTCAGTCTTGAGCCCATTCTCTGCGAACACCATGAAGTGGGTTCTGGACTCATGTAGTTAATTCCTATGCGTTTGGTTCTCCCCTCTCGCTTATTATGGGGCAGCAAAAGAGTAGTTGGATGGGGCTTATTGGTAAGACTCTTTTTACTCTATACTGCTCTCTGAGGTGGACCACTAAATGCCTTTGGCCTAAGATGTTGATCTCTGGGGCCTTATTTATAAATTGCTCATACGATTGGATTTGATCCTAAATACCATAGCAATTAATTCAACATTGTTTATGAAAATGTAAAGATAAATACTGCAGGCAGTAACAACACACATTATTATGCACAAAGGAATAGCATTTTAACTGTTTTTTTAAGAATTACATCACTGAAATTAGTTGTTATATTAATGATTTCTTTAAAATAATATTACTACACACATGTTGTACAGAAACTGGTCCAAGAGTGTGCATATTATCTAGATAATATACGATTTCCGAACCATCTATAGGAAAAGCTAATGATGTGAAATTCTGTAAATATATTAAATAGATTTTAAAGCATGAGTGCTGCAAATATCACATTCATGTGGACGATTTGCTACTTGTTTTGTTTCAGTGTTTTTACATGTTTTTAAAATGCTGTCAAGTGAAGATAACTCCAATTTGAACAATGTGTTTAAAGACCCCTAAGTTCTGTAAAATTCTCGATCTAGCTCAGGGGTGGCCCTTCCAGGTCACTTTCCTTCAGAGTTTAGCTCCAACTCTAATCAAACACACCTGAACCAGCTAATCATTGTCTTCAAGACTACTAGAAAGCTACAGGCAGGTGAGTTTTATCAGGGTTGGATCAAATCTCTGCAGGAAAGTGGCCTGGAAGGGCCAAGTTTGCCCATCACTGATCTAACTAGTCTTGAAATCAAGAATTTGTCTTTTGTATGTGCCCCCTAAGAAATGCATCTGATTATCTTTAAACCTATATGACTTACTTTCTTACTTTCTTTCTTTCATTCAGGTAGTGCCCTGATGATTCGATGTTTAAAAAAGTAGTTTTGTTAGAGTTATTCATCTTGATGCTACAGTAGGAAATTGAATGCAGGATACTTATTCTGAAATCATGAGTCGCATCACTGGTACACTATGTATTTTGCTTTGGAAACAAGACCACAGTTTTACTTGGCTCACACACATGCCCTCTTACTCACCCACTTTTATGGCAACAGTTGTGTGTGGGGCTGAAGACTGATTTGGTTCAACAGGATACTCAGTGGTAGGATCTCTGGAGCCATGAATGTCCAAGTGAAAGCATCCTTGATCAGACTTCCTGCTGTGTGTCCAGAGTACTTATCTGTTGTGTCTCCGCCCCAGTCAGATCTTCTTCAAATCTTTTCATGTCCACTTCTTCCCTGTGAGTCTCTCTCGGTTGATCCTACTCTATCTTCCAATAGAATGCTGGGAAATGCGCACAGAGCCGCCCACCTTGGGTGGACATCAAGGACGAAGACAGTCTTCCATCTGTCCTGCCATTAATGTCGGTACTTTTTCGAGTTGAATCATTTGCCATTGTTTTTCTTTGAGACGTTTTCTTTCAGCCCTTTTTTCCTGCGTTGCTTTGGCTTTCAATGAAAGCAAGAATTGTAATAATTTGAGTGAAGTTATCCAGTTTGACAGTGAAAAGTTCACATTGTGTAACCGCTTTTCCAGTTCAGGGAAGCAGGGCCCTTGTTTTTGCATTCCCCTCGTCAGGATGTGGTTCTCTGTGCTTGTATATGCTGCGAGGAAGGGTTAGCAGGAGCTTGCGGTGGTGCTCTCGCTATTTGGCAGTTTGGAGGAGAGAGTGCATCAGGAGAATGAGCTAGAGTTTCTCTCATCATGACAAAACAATTATTTCAGTTGCTCCGCTCTAATTTGTCACTGGGATCCTTATCCTACAGTTTCTTTCTTTCTCTTTTTTGCTTAAAGTTAGCCAGGAAAGTTATGAATTTTAATAAGAAATGCGGCTCAGCTGTATGAGTCACATACGATGCAGAATTTCAATTTGAAAATGATAATGGCTCGGTGAATTTGTTCTTCCAGTGTTGTCATATGTTTATGGCGAGTTTCTCTCACCGCAGAGCTTGACAGTCAGAGTCTGAATGACGCCACATGTTTTGAGGCAGTTTGGGAATTTGTCTGTGGTCCTTCCATTTGATTTAGAGCTCAGTTTGCAAAACATAGTTTATATCAACCGCACAGGGCTGCCATAACACCTATCCAAAGGTCACAAGGTTACACTCCGATATAACGTGTGGTTTCTTGCAGCAAGAGAGCGTGTGAAAATGATATGTGGTAGGTACTATGTGCAAAGTCACCAGTTCAAACTCTGGAAGGGCTGTTTCATGAACTGGAAGGTGACTTGTATCACTGTCAGAACAAGATTAACGGTTCCTTGAGTGATTCACATCCTGTGGTGTGGTCTAAAGTGGGTAGAACGGGAAGGATCCTTCACTGTTGCGTAGCTAAGAAGCGATGGGGGTGCAGTGCACAGTCAGCACAGAATCACGTCATCACAACTGAGACGGCAGGCGTCTCTTCCTTTTCCTTTTAATGCACTTCCTGAAACTCCTTGAGAAGGTTTCTAGCAGATTGTCCTTACTGTAAATTGGGTCTGTGTTTGGTCACAAATCATACTGTACACTAGTGTTTGAGAGTTTTGAACATTTGAGTTGGAATTTACACTACAGTCTAAGTTAGGGATTGGAATCATGGATTTTATTGATTCTTCTTAACCTTTAATTAAAAAAGTACCTTTTGTTTACTCACCCTAATGTCACTCCAAACCTGTTTCTGTGGACCATAAAAGAAGATATTTTGAAAAATTTGTCTGTACAATAATATCCATAGTGTCAAATGTTGTTTAAACTCCACTGACTTTCAAAAAAGATAAGAGAGTTTTGTATTTTGATGTTGCCGCATCTGTACATCTGGATGTGTGCTGGAAGAATGGGAAAGATAGCAGCCTTGTAATGACGCGGCGGATCAAAGCTCAGCCAGGCAGATGTGTTTTTACAGCCTCCTCTTCTTTGGGGAGAGCTACAGTGTTTATGGACATAACTTTATCCTTTCTTTGTTCATCTCCTATCTCAGTCTCTCACTGTTTCCAACAGCAAGCCACAGAACACTGTCATTTCAAGAGCTTCTTGGCCCTCACAAACTCATTGTCACCTAATCTGGTTTTTCTCCACAGAAACAAAGAGATGGATTTCTAGAGTGGTTATGTTTTATGAATACTCTTCATGTCAGTGCTCTGGTTTAGATGGCTGGAGCGTTGTTCTGACAGGTACTTACAGAAGACATACACCATTTATGTCTTTTATGACTAAAAGAAGAGTAAACTAAAAGTTTCTTCTGGCATTCATAGAATAGGCAAATGTTCTTCCTCATGTTCTTTGTGTAGGTGACATGCATTATGCAACTACAGTCCAAGCTGTAGTTTCTCTCTAATTAGTTTTTTGGCCTTGGTCTTGCTGTGGTTTACAGAAATTTTGTTCAGATGACCAACTGAAACAAAGTTCCCGATTAAGCAAGCCTGTGTCATGTTAGACTCAAGACTCCCCAAAGGCATCATCTCTGTGATGACAGCAATGTTACGCAATGTTGTCAATATTCAAACTTTCCATGATTGTAAAAAAATTAAATAAAAATGTGTGGGTGCTGCTGTGGTATACTTTAGCGTCTCCAAACATTAATGTTCACATTATTCATAGTAGATGGATCTCATGGCTAGTGAATGAACAAGGTACAAGCTAAAGTTATTGACCAATCAGAAGCCAAGATCTGTTTTATATAATGTTTTTTTTATGTACTTTAATATTATCCAAGCTTCTTATGCTTAAATTCCCACTCTGCTGCATTCAGATAGAATGAATAGAAGTGAATGAGACAGTCTAGTGTGACCGCATCTTTACTCATCATAACTACTGTACAGTACACTTGTTGCCGGGACAGTCCTCTTAGGGAAATCTACAGTAGAGTTAAGTGCTTTTGCTCAAGGGCATTATGGTCACACAAATTCCAGTACACAGATCTCTCCCTGACTGATCTTTGTCCTGATCCGTAACTGCACCTCCACTACCCACACTGTGGGCCTCCAGGTGCTTGTGTAACAGTGATCTGCCTAATGGCTAATGAGTCCAGGTCACATGACTAACGGTACATATTTGTTTGTTTACTAGTACAGATGAGCCGTTGTAAGGGTGTCCACGAAGCGTGCCAGCGCTTACAGCTCATTATGTAGGATTGAGCTTATGGAAATGTAAAGGGTGAATGAATCTTGAGTCAAAACTGACTCATTTCCTTTTATAAATGACTTGTAGTTGATAGAAGTAACTTTCTAGCTTATTTACAACAATCATTTAGTGTAAAGACATAAATAGATGCTATTTAAGTGTTTATGTCAAGGGTATATGGCCTGCATTCCTCCTTACTGGATTCTGCATGAATTTCTTTCACTTTTAACTTAGAGGTTATATGCAATGAACACACCTTTTGTAACTGTAGAGGTCATTAGAGCTCTGACATTGTGCCAGATAATAATGTATGTTGAGTCTGTATTATTAGGGCTCTACTGATTATAAATGTTGATCAGATTAATTGCATGATACGTCATTTATTAAGTGAATGATAAGTAATCACGTGTACTCAATATATTTTAAGTAAATTCCCAAATGAAGATCATTTTATTGTGCCAGAAATGTTTATTTTATTTAAAATTTAATTTACATTTTTATTCATTTGCATGGTTACAGGATTTTTTTCAGATGTATTTGAAAGTCTCATTTTTTAAATCAGAAAATACAGTAAAAACGATAACATTGTGAAATATTACTACAATTTAAAATCATTTTCTATTTTAAAATATATAAGTGATGGCAGAACTAAATTTTCATCAGCCATTACTCCAGACTTCAGTGTCAATTCTAAAATCGTTCTAATATGCTGATTTGGTGCTCAAGAAAACTTATTATCAATATTGAAAACAAACATTTCTTAATATTTTTGTGGAAACTGTTATACATAATACATTTTTTTCAGAATTCTTTGATTAATAGAAAGTTCAAAAGAACAACATTTATTTGAAATTGAATTATTTTGTAACAGTGTCTTTACTGTAACTTTGATGACTTTAATGCATCTTTGTTGAATAAATGTATGAATATCTTCAAAAAGAAAAAAAAGTGTTAATGACACCAAACTTTTGAGCGGTAGTATAACTTCACTAAATTCACATGTAAATTGACATCCTTAATTATATTTTCATTAGGGCTGGGCGAAACTATTTTACTGATAAATTCGCGGTGCAGCGCTGACAAGAAGTTTCTGTTCACGTCACGTGTGTGCGTCTGTGAGAGAGACTGGAGAAAGAAAGCATGATTTCAGGTGTATTACAGTACCACGAGAGCTAAAGAGAGCAGACTGCTCAGTGCGCTTTCGAATCGCTCTCGCGGATGATCGATCTGCGCCGCACCTCTTCTAGTCGAACACACCGGCAAGTGCTGCAGGCTTATTGGCTCACTGACGCTGATGAGATTAACCCCTTAGGTATCGAAATTTGGTACCGAACGACGAGACGTTTTTCGATACTCGATGGTATCGAGGCAATTCGGTCGGTGCCTAAAAAGTATCGAACTCGATACCCAGCCCTAATTTTCATAGATATTCCCTGTTCCCATAGACACATTGAATTGTGCCTTCTTTCACTCTATTAACTTTCTGACATCATTTTTTTTTCTTAGCATCTTTCTCTTTCCCTTGTTCTTCTTTGAAGCCCAGCAAAGTGCATAAGAGAATTGCTTCATGGGAGAGTTTCTCTGGGAAAGAAACACTGCTCCATTGTTGCTGTCTCTTTCATCTGTTTTCCAAAGGTTTGTAAAATGCATATGAAGGTATTAAAATTCAAATGTTCTTCCTCCCCTATCCTCCATGTTTTTGTCGAGCGTGTGTATGTGTGCTGTACCGTTCACGCTCACTGGGTATGTTTATTTTCAGTGGACATATCGTTAGTGAGTATGGGTGTGTTTCTGTGCACTAGTGTGTCTGGATATCCCCCTAAAAACCGTCCAGTCTTGGTTGCAGTGGGCGGAGGGACGTGGTAAGTTGGGGGGAGTTTGTGTGTGTGTGTAGGAGAGAGTTTGACAGACGGTGGTCATGGATGGAACACAATCTACAGATGAGACAGCAGCTTGCTTGCTCTGGCTTTGGAAATGGATTGTTTTTAAACATTAGCGGCCCACGTTGCAACATGATTTCCTATGAATACTTGTCTCTGTGGGTGGACACACACCGCAGAGAGTCTCTTGGGTTCTTGTAGACTCTGTTTTCTCATATCTTCCCATGCATTACCCTTCCCTGCACCTTAAAGTGAACCTTCCCACTAGTTATTGATCAGCCCATTTAGAGTGAAGCAGCACTGATTTATGTGTAGTCCTGCTAAACCTGCTGGTTTCAAACAGCTTGTGGGAAAAGAGCTTTGACGGGATTGGCTCTTTCTGTCTGTGGCTGTGGTTTCCTTCCATGTTTTTTTTGTGTGACTTATGGGTCATATACCGGTAGACATGATAAACTGGTAGAAACTTGACAAACTGTATAAATGTTTTATTATTGTTTCTGTTGCGGTTATGTTCTTGTGAGGTGTTGTGTTATCACAAAAGTTTATACTGTTCATGCATTTTTGCCAGTTTAATGTTTCAAGTGATTTTAATCCATTCAAGCGCAATGAGATGCAAAAGAATTCAATTCGATACTCACGCATTATTGTTTTTGGCAATTTTGCCATTATAACCTTATTTCTAGCAAAAATAACGTAATTGTGAAAAGAGACTTATATTGTGATGAAAGACTTTGGCCATATTGCCAACTAGTGTGAATTTTGGACATAAAATGCACATAAAAACATACACTTGCAAAAAAAAAAAATTAGAAAATTAGATCAAAAATTCATGTGATTCAAATAAAATTAGCACAAAGCATCTCAAATTTTGCTTGGGCATTCTGAAATGTCAAAATGATTTGCTGCTGTTAACTTCCCAGAGCTGTTTGACAAACTCCCAGACACAAGGCATCTGCTGTTGATTGCTAGTAAAAGTTCATCTGCACTTTTTTTTAGAGTGTTTTGCTCTAAACCGCAAATAGTTTATTGCATTTACTAAAAGACCCACCGTGGCTTCCATTTCTATTTAGCACCAATTTTCCCATAAGAAATTATTTTGTTGTCTTGACATGGGAAACGCTGCATTGTTTGCAAATAAAAGTACATTTATGCATTTGGCAGATACTTTTATCCAAAGCATCTCTCAAGGTTTAAGTTTAAGGTTACTTTTTTCTGTTCATGCATTTCCTGAGAATTGAACCCATGACCTTGGCATTGCTAATGCCATACTATACTGTTTGAGCTACAGGAGTACAAATAAATAAAGACTTGGCTTGCAACAAAGATCTTATCTTGTGAGATTTTATAATACTTTTGTCTTCATTTAATATTAAACAAAAGAGCATAGCAATACTAGTCATCTGACAGGTTGTGCCACAGTCACATGCTGCAGGATATTTAGAAAAGTAATCAAAAAGTAATCAAATGTAATCAGTTACATTACTTTAATAAAGTAATTGAAAAGTTACACTACTTATTACATTTTAAGTATGGTAACTTGTAATCTGTAACCTATTACATTTCCAAAGTAACCTTCCTGCTTGCAGTAGGTGCACCTTCCTTGATTCATCCACTTATTGATGAACTCATTCAGCATGACTTGCTCACAACGCCTCAGCGCAAAGATTAACAAAATGGATAGCGGGTCAGTCTGTCTTCCTTGTTTCCATTTATATTTGTTGTATTGTTGTTGACATCACAGTCACATGCACTGTAGGGTAACCTACAACCTTTTGGTTATCATCCCATATATTTATCCACTAGGCCACAACACTTTTCTCTATAAAACAAGGCATTAAGTATGGGTATATAGAGGCCTCTTCTTCAGGCCAGCGTCTGTGCACTTCATATGAAACACATCCCTCTGCAATTTCCTCATTTCGCTCTAATGACTTGACGGACCTTGTGCTTATCTGGCTGCTTGCTCCTAAAATAGAACTAATAGCCTATATATCTTGAACCTGTTCAGAGGCCGGTTGGTAAACCTACACTTTTATGAAATCCAATCAGTTTGGACTGGAATGATTGTTTTGTGTCAGTTAATCGCAGTTCAATGATCCTGTGCCCCTAAAGACTGCGGACACAAGCACCTGCTCTGTTCTTGCTCAGTGAAGGATTGTTCTGTTGATAGAGCTTCATTAGGACTGTTGAAGGTGTATGTTGGTGGGATTCAATAAGCTGCTTCGTCTCTTTATTCTTCTCAGAGCTGCCCGGTTAAGCATGGCTAGTACTAAAACAAGGACTTCAAAGTGTTTGTCAAACTATTCAGGTGGTCAAGCCAGGTCGTAATGAACACACACACACACACACAGAGTTTTAAATAACTACAAAAAATGTTTTGCTCAATGAGAGTGTATTTACTGATCTCTTAGCTTGAGTCTCAAATCTGCCACACATCAGCATTTAAAAGGCATGTTTTTATGTGATTCTTAGTATCAATTTTAATACCACAACAAACATAAAGATGTAACACATTCAACCAAATTGGTACTTTTGACATTATTTATATTAACACACAAACACATAAAATATACAATATGCACAAGCAAAAAAAAAAGCAAAGCCGCAATAAAGCAAATATTTATATTTTGATAAGCATGATCAGAAATTTGATGACCAAGACAGAGAAAAGGGAAAAAAGAGAGCTTCCTCTGAATACTGGCAGTTCAACACAAGCTTGTGTTTTTGCTTGGTCTCTTGGGTATGGCCGTCAAAACAAAACATCCCATGGATTTGTTCCCATGGCTACACCAAATATAGTTAATTCATGTCAGTACAATGGACTTCTCTTAGAGTCCTTTAAAACAACAAAAACAAATAATTGACTTCATAGTTTCTGTCAGGTATTGAGAGAGTAGCTCTGTTCCAAGACCTAATGAGATGCCTACATAGACAACATCTAATGAATGATAAATTGATTTATATTGAAGATTTATTTCCACCATCTCGAATTTAAAGATTTAAATTGAAATTTTTTTGTCTCAACAGAGTGAACCAAGCCATTCAAAGTATTTTTCTGGCTCTGGCGAGATGATAGATCCATTACCCATCTCCACAGCAACAAAAAGAGCCATTCTTCAGAAGATGTAAGTACTGTTCTGATATACCTTGCGGTGATCCATCTACATCTTCATGTAACCTTTCCTTATTCCTCCAGTGCCAGGCAGGCTAAAGTCCAACCCCAACAACGCCAAGATGATCAAGCGGACAAAGCTGAGAAGGGGTCTTCTGAAGCATGTCATCCTGTCACCATATCGTCTAGCAGCTTTCTCACGGGTGAGTCATTGGAGGAAGGGAAAGCCGTGTTGTCATCTAAATTAAGTAACAGTAAAAAGATCACCGAACCACATCTTGACACTACCGGTCCGAAGAGACGACCACGGACCCCAAGTAGCTCAGGAGAAGACGCTGACCGCCAAAAGACAAAAAGATCTCGTCTTGGAGAGCCTGCAGCGTCAAGCGATTCCAACAATCCCTCTTCTGACGTTGCCGCTGCAGACTCCGTTTGCAGTCCCCAGCCTGAGATTTCACAGACTAACCAAAGCGGGCTGGCTGCAAGTTTGAGAGGCCTATCCGTCAAACCCGTATCCTCTGGCTTCTCTATTAGTTCCAGATCTGTCGCCAGAGAGGGAAGGAAGGGGGGTGAGCCCAGAACATCCCGATTACGCCGGCTCAAGAAGTCCTGAGGGGCGCAGCGGCATAGAACGAGAGAGGATGTCTGACGCCACCACGATGGATGTTACAGTACACACTTCTACTGTAATACTGTCTGTCAGCGGCGGTTGCACAAGAGTTCACCACACACAGTCTCTGCACATACAGTACTTCCTTTCTCCCTTTAAAGTAAAAAACACAAAACTGCTCAAACGCTTGAATTAGATTACCAAGAAGCTCTCAAATATTTGAATCGACTCCACTAGCAACAACTTAAAAGGAACTCAAGCAAACAGTAACTTCACTCTAAACAAAAACACAAATGCAGTTTGCGTTTTCGGCGTAAGATTTGTATTTCAGACTAGCGGGAGCCGTTGAGCACACTGTGGCTTCAAGCCCAAATCTCTGGCTCCATCCGTCTGAAATCTCCACTCTTCCAGCTTCAGCTGAGCACATGATTGATTTTGCTGTGTTCTCACATACACCGCGCTCCTTAAGCGATCAGGGGTTTTCACCGTTGGAGCCGACTGTCGTCTCCCTGCGGTTATTATTTGTAAATGTGTTATTGCTTTTCGTAACAGCTAAAAGTCTGCTGCGGGATGACTGACAACGCTATAGAACGCTGTAGTGGCGCTCGCGTCCGATATTTGGCTAATCACGGGTGCAGTCGACATTGATTTAGTGTGTGATGGCAGGATGATTATATGTATGGACATAAATTCGTTGAGTCACATGCTTTATTTTCCAGCCGTGCTTACAAATCACTCAATGTTTATGTATTTAGTATAAAAACGTTATCAGAATATACAAACATTGTGCAGCAATAATCCCATAACGTGGCAGTCGGAATGCTTCTGGTTACAACATATTTCACTGTATATTCTGATGTTATGTCATGAAATTAGAATCGTTAAAGATAGCAAACCATTTGTTCTTAATCAAACGTTTGCATTGAGATACTTGTGAACTAAATGTCCAAGGAATACCTTAAAAACTGAATGCAATCTATTGTACTGCCTTACAATATAACTCATGTTTTACTATTACTTAACCATTAATAATAAAGGAATTCTGATTTCTTGACTTTTAATTATCTAGTGCTCAGATACTGTAACGTTAGAGATCAACCTTTAGCAAATTGAAGCTTAAAAGTTGCGAGGTTAACTGAAGTAGCAACAGATCTTTTCCATATTGTGACTTACATTCAAGTGTAACAGATTACTGAAAAAGAAAAATTTAACGTAGGTTGGGAAAAATTTAGGTCTGTTTATTGGTTGTTAATTAGATTTTGAGATGGGTTGGGTTTTAAGTCGACTAAATGCTTGGAGAAATCCAGCATATATCACCAAGGATAAAATTGAGTTATGACATTTTGATTAAGGCCAGGATAATAACATGCATTTACAAATTAGAATTTTCAGTTTGTCAATTTAAAAAGAACAATTTTAACCATAAAAGAAAATGTCATCAACCCATTCCAAACCCGTTCAACTTCCTTTCTTCTGTGGAACATCAAGAGGAAATTCTGGAGGCTGTGCTGAGCATTCATTTTGAGGTAATTGCAATGAATGGAGATGGATTCTTTCAAGCTTCAGAAATGACACAGAGCGCAATAAAATAATCATAAAAGTTACTTGTGCATTATATCCAAAGTGTTCAGAAGTTATAAAAAGCCTTTGTGTGAGAAACAGACTGAAGTTTAAGTTGTTTTTCACCAATGTTCCTCTGCTGCGACCAAATTGAGTCAGCGAGTTTATCTCGAGTCTGATTCATAAATCATTCAGACAGGTTTTATGAACTGGATCAACTGAGTGATTGAAAAGATGTGACTTACAAGAATGATTCGTTCACAAATTGGACTTATTTCACCAATTATAAGAAAATCTTCAGTGAATGTTCACTTAAATTTCTCACAAATCTATCACATGATTTAGAAGACTTTGAATATAGGGCATGAGTTGTATGAACCACTTTGATGATGTCTTTGTGTTTTTTTTGCACTGTGAAACCTCCAGTCCTCATTCAATATGCATGGGAAACAGCTACCTTACTTATCGAAATGCCTTTTTTGTGTACCACAGAAGAAAGAAAATCATATATGAACAAAACACCTTGAGGGTGAGTAAATGATGACAGAATTTACATGATACATAACTGGAAAACATTGGGAAACCCCTTTTTTCTTCTCATCACCATAAGCTTTGCCTTTTGCCCTGCAGTTATTTTACTGAATACCTCATTCATCATTTAGGGAGGGAAGTTCAGTCGCAGCGTCAGTCTTCACATGTACAGAGTACAATCAGACCCGCACGGCTGTACCACGAAAAGACATTTAGACAGACCTTGTGCCTCACATATCATTACGTCAGCGTAAGAGAGGATTCAGCTCCTCCCAAAGCAGCACAAATCGAAAACAAACATTTAATTTTTCTTTTATACAAAATGTTTAATAAATATAACATTCAAAAAATATTGCCAGGAACAAACTAAAAAACAAATTTACAATAAGGTCAAATATGAACATTGAATATTGCCATGATCTACAAATGTGATAAGCTTGTCAGTTTGGTGTTTTAGAGAGCCTCGATATAAAAGAATAACGAAAAGAACACTACATGTGCACAGCAATAGAAATGGACTCCTGAAAGCAAGGCAGTCATCTACAGTGTTTCCATTGGCCCCCTACTGTTCAAGTATTCACAGCCTAGCTTATGACATACTGCAAACCGAAGCGGAAGAGAAATGATTTGTGTGAATCAGGTTTACCAACAAGCAACTAAAAGACTCGTGTTCCCTTTTATTTTAGATATTTTTAATGATTTATTTTTTTCTTTTTCATCCGTGGCAAGCAATGTGTCTGCCACCAGGTATCCAAACAAAAAGCAGTCATGATGTTGACATTACCTGCATTGAGCAAGTAAGAATTGCCAAAATACATACAATAGAAGTTTCAAATATTGAAATATCTGACAATGTATATAAAAAAAAAAAAAATCTCAGGCACACAAATGCCAATCTTGTTTTTTGAAAAACAAAAACAAAATAAGACTGCTTTTTCTCTCTGAAATTTTGGTATGTGAAACATCAAGCAAATGTCGTCCGAACAAAGCTATAGGCTTACAAAGCTATCAAAACCTTCAAAACTAGACAGGACATATAAATAAAAAGGAATGATATTTTAAGGCTCTTGATTATTAAGTTAATAAATCAAATATACACAGTGATTAATTAAAAAAAAAATATACATATCTACACTAAATTGACACAATTCTTCATATTGGCAGCAGAAAGCTGACCGACCTATCCCGCCCCAAGAAAAGAAAAATAAATAATTTTTTTGCTTTTTTCCCCCCATTTTTCATACTCATTTCCGACAATTGCTGTGGTGCTTAGCTGTGAAGGCACTTTCAGTTCAGAACTAGAAATAAAACCAACTAGAGACAGTTTCCACACAGCCACTGGATAAGGAAGAAACAACTACTTTAGCTGTGAGAGCATTGTCATTATGAACGAAAATAACACTTAAAACTATTTGCAAACACTATGCAAACTTTTCAGACTCACTAAGATACTCAAACGTATCCACAAAAATATAGACATTTGAAATGTGTATTATTATTATTTTTTTTTACAATTTTTTTCTTTTACGAAGGAAAACACTGGATGCGAAATGCAGCATTTGGGTTTTCCAGCCGTCCACAGCAACTATTACAATTGCCAGTGTGAAGCCAGCTTGTCAAAACTTAAATTAACACAGGATTCTAGGCAAATAACAGCCTTGGAGTCCAGAACACGACGCAACAGTTTTAAGAAGCACAACCCCCCCCGAGACCCTGCCAAATGACCGGTAAGTGCAACAGGGGTTCGGTCGCACGGCAACACAGCTGCCTGCTATACGATATACTCCATCCTGTTTAAACTCTGTGCCGTCTCCAAGTCTCTGTTGTCCTGTTTGTTAGTCCAGTTTGGGTTTTTGTTGGGCGCGCGCTCCTCCCGCTCCACCAGCGTGTAGGCCGGCTGCTTGGTGAAGCGCGCTTTCTGCAGGTGTTTGTCCATCTCCTCTTCCTCCACCTCGGAGTTATGCGTCCTAATTTTGGCAATGATGGAGTTCTTCCCCTCGTAGTCTTTTATGGTCACGCCGTGGGCCGCGTGTTTCTCGATGGGGTTCTTGATTTGGTTGAGCTGCTCACGCACGTTATTGGTGGTATTGTCCTCTGTAGCTGAGGTAGTTGCATTGCTGTGGGTGTTCTGTTTCCGCCTGCGGTGAATGCACCACAGGAAGGCTGAGGCCAGGGCGAGGATCCAGAGCACGATGAAGATGGAGCTGAGCAGAGGAACCAGGTAGTCTGGGGACAGAAGAAGAACCAGAGGGACAGTTAGTCAGTATTTGGGACAACGAGAAGACTGCAAGGGAAACTATTAAAATGTCTATTTACTGGTGAACATTTGTGCATTGGAAATGGGAAAACCTTGGAGTTTGAAAACAGAAGTGGTGTAGGAAAAAATAATCCACACTTTAATTCAACAGCAACATTTTCCTATTTTGGACAAGACATACACTGTTTATACCCGGTCCCCTGGCCCAATCTACAGAGGCTGGCTCACACGGTTTAAAGGTCTCTTAAGTTAGGAAGAGACTTAGCAGCTTGGCAGAAACATAGGACGCCATTTTTGATGAACAGCATGCAAGAGGGCCCTGATGTCTAATTGAAGTTCAATCCAACTGGCAGAGCTGATGTAACATTCCATGGCTTCAATGACTTAAAGCTTCTTTTGACAGTTAAACATTGCTCAAGCAAGACAGACCAAGAACAGACAGTTCAACACGACTGGCCCAGACTGTGGAAACCTTAATACTTTAATTTTTGACTACTTTTCAGCAAAGATGGACCCAATGTCCGGTGTGATGGAGAGCTGCTTACCAGTTTTGGGACTTGGTGTCTGGTGAGCTCGTACGCCGGTGATGGCTTTGATGATGGTGCTGTTACCATTGTGCTTGCTCACCAAGTCGAATATTTGACCCGTAATATCTTTAATAGGATTCCTGTCCGACCTGGGCTCTTCTGTGGACTGCACAGGAAACGTAGACTCATAAATATCACAAAAAATTTACTTTTCTACAAATTCTGCCTTTCTTGAGATATTTTGAAGAATGTGTCAACTGTTTTGTCCATAAAATGGAAGTCATTTGGGTCCAAAACAACTCTGGAGGACTCCATTTACTTTCAACGTACGAAAAAAAACAAAAACCATTATCTTATCTTTTTTGTGTTCCACAGAAGAATGGAAGTCATGCAGGTTTGTAATGACATTAGCGTGAGTAAATGACAAAAAACTTTTTATTTAAATAAGTGGTGTCCACCTTCTCTTAATTAGAAACACCTGAACCAGCTGATCTTCTAGAGTACTAGAAACTTCCTGTCAGGTGTGTTGGAACAGGTTGGAACTAAAGGTGGCCCTCTAAAAACATCTTTAAATGCTATTTTAGACCCATTTAAACTTGTTGAAAAGCTGTACTTACAATGCTGATGTGAATCTCATTGCTGGTTGAAGAAGATGGCTCACAGGTGATGGACACAGCATACTCTTCCGTCAGGTTCTTCAGCAGGTACCAGTGCCTCAGCTCATTACAAACATGCTCCACACTCAAGCCCTGTCGCAACAGAAAGATCTATTACGAGTTTGTTCAAATTTAAGCGTTTTCCAACTAAATAATTAGCGCAATATGCATTTAAATCCCCAAAACTTCTTCTCGGTTTTTAGGTTTGTCTCCAATAACGGAGCAGACAGTGTGGGCAGTGCGAAAAGTCCAAAATGAAAGATTTAGTCGGTTGGGAGAAAGTTAAAAAATGAAACAGTTTGCAAGGTTCTCCCCCTGTCAAATATTAATCCTATACACTTCTCCCTAGTTTCTGTAGCCCATTAGTAGAAGAACCACATGTTTTTTATGCTTGTCACTGTCCTTTGTTGCACTCGCTTGTCTCTCGTTCAGCAATTTGGGCTGGCTGGTGGGCAGCCGCCAGCGGTGTTTCTCAACAATGACTGCCTAAGTATTAAACCGTTACGGGATATTAGCTCAGGAATGTCTTGGTTCGGAAAGGGATACCGAGCCAGAGTTTATTGTACAAAATGTATTTCTTGCGCTTTCATTCATCTGAAGAAAAAGTGTTTGGATATGACAACAAAGCTTGTGAGAATCCAACCAGCATGGAAAACTTCACCCATGAGGAACATTGTCTCCTAGATGAAGAGAACCTGATCTTTCACGCCCCACTGCGCTCTCAGTTCTCCACCGAATTAGAGAAGGGTGGAGGAGACGTTTGGAGAAGGGGGAAAACGGCTCAAAAGCTCATAATTCAATCGCTCTCCTCTGAAAGTATGACTCACTTGAGGCATGTTCTCCTTGTTAAAGGTGAACGTGATGTTGGCACAGTCATGCAGGTTTGTAATGACATTAGCGTGAGTAAATGACAAAAAACTTTTTATTTAAATAAGTGGTGTCCACCTTCTCTTAATTAGAAACACCTGAACCAGCTGATCTTCTAGAGTACTAGAAACTTCCTGTCAGGTGTGTTGGAACAGGTTGGAACTAAAGGTGGCCCTCTAAAAACATCTTTAAATGCTATTTTAGACCCATTTAAACTTGTTGAAAAGCTGTACTTACAATGCTGATGTGAATCTCATTGCTGGTTGAAGAAGATGGCTCACAGGTGATGGACACAGCATACTCTTCCGTCAGGTTCTTCAGCAGGTACCAGTGCCTCAGCTCATTACAAACATGCTCCACACTCAAGCCCTGTCGCAACAGAAAGATCTATTACGAGTTTGTTCAAATTTAAGCGTTTTCCAACTAAATAATTAGCGCAATATGCATTTAAATCCCCAAAACTTCTTCTCGGTTTTTAGGTTTGTCTCCAATAACGGAGCAGACAGTGTGGGCAGTGCGAAAAGTCCAAAATGAAAGATTTAGTCGGTTGGGAGAAAGTTAAAAAATGAAACAGTTTGCAAGGTTCTCCCCCTGTCAAATATTAATCCTATACACTTCTCCCTAGTTTCTGTAGCCCATTAGTAGAAGAACCACATGTTTTTTATGCTTGTCACTGTCCTTTGTTGCACTCGCTTGTCTCTCGTTCAGCAATTTGGGCTGGCTGGTGGGCAGCCGCCAGCGGTGTTTCTCAACAATGACTGCCTAAGTATTAAACCGTTACGGGATATTAGCTCAGGAATGTCTTGGTTCGGAAAGGGATACCGAGCCAGAGTTTATTGTACAAAATGTATTTCTTGCGCTTTCATTCATCTGAAGAAAAAGTGTTTGGATATGACAACAAAGCTTGTGAGAATCCAACCAGCATGGAAAACTTCACCCATGAGGAACGTTGTCTCCTAGATGAAGAGAACCTGATCTTTCACGCCCCACTGCGCTCTCAGTTCTCCACCGAATTAGAGAAGGGTGGAGGAGACGTTTGGAGAAGGGGGAAAACGGCTCAAAAGCTCATAATTCAATCGCTCTCCTCTGAAAGTATGACTCACTTGAGGCATGTTCTCCTTGTTAAAGGTGAACGTGATGTTGGCACAGCTGTCGTCCTGGTAAGAGAAGCTGGCGTGGCATTTGGAGGGTGGAGGGGGTGCAGGGGGCCAACACTCTCCGAGACTAGGACAGGGTTTGACAAAGCAGTGCTCTTCTTTGATGGGAACACAGGATTGGCCTGCAGGACACCCACTTCTGGCCTTTCCTGCCCGACATGATTTTGGTCCACACCACATCTGAAGAACAAAAGAGCCAAAAAATAGGCATTTTTGATTGCATAATTAAGAGAAGTATTAGTAAATGCCTCAAGAATACGATGCAGTGGCAGCTAAGTTACCATGGTGCAATGAATCTTTCCATTTTGACACTGGCAAACGTTGCAGTCTTCCTCCCATTTGGCACCATCAGCAGTTACTTGTCCGTTAGCAATACAGGGTCTCCCAATGACTGTGAACGACATCAACAGAACATTATGACATGGCAAGAAAGGAGTTGGTATGGTGTGATCTTCTTGAGTAAAAATTCAAGCATTTCCATTTTTATTTAGTGTGTATATTTTCTATTTGTTTCTTTTGTCACATTCATTGCAGCCCAAGTACATCAAATTGATGTGAACCCTCAAACTAAGGAGAATTTTTTGGCAACTTTGAAACTGTTAAGTCAACAATATCACTGCTTTGTAGGAAAGCAATGGTTTGGGAGATGCTAATGCAGGTCTTGATGTTCTTTTCAATAAGAAATAAGTGGTGTGTAGCCTGTTTGCACAAGCTTATATGACTCTTACCTTCTTGACACTCTGGTCCTGTTCTTCCAGGCGGACAAAGGCAGCGATAACCATTGATTTCATCTACGCAGGTAGAGCCAATTGCGCAGGGAGAAGACTGACACTCGTTTATATCTGAAGGAATGAAGAGAATCTGTTAGGAATCATGCTTTGAACTTTTCAAGTCCTAAAACATTCCTATCGCATGAATAGCAACAGGTATGGTCTTGTTTCCCAGTAAAAACATTGAAATATTGTTACAAATGAAATAAATTTACCTAATAATCAAGACTGCTTAAGATGTTTAAGGCTTGTTTTCCAAGAATATCTTGAATTAAGGTTTGTTTTTTGCTTGAGACAAGACAAAACTCATGCCGTCTTGCTTATTGAGATAAATGTACCCAAAGAGATCATTTTGATTGAGGCGAGATCAGAAAGTATGACCAAAGACCCTGTCCTGATGGACTATATCATCTTAGGCTCAGCTGACATTAACGTCATAAGCTCGTTTGCAGGTTTGGGTGCATCAAACAGTAAAGCCTGAGTTATGTCTCATGTAGCCAGATGAAAGCTTTTCAAAGAGCAAATCGAGCTCTGTAATCAGTGCTGAATAACCAGGCTGATTGGCTTTCGGTCACTGCGAGTCAATTTCTCCCGAGGGGCCGTGAACATCAGTGCTGCAGAATGTGAGGACGCTGCTCGCTGGGCTGTTGGCATTCTGCCCAGAGGGCTGGCTAATTGGGTGGCTAGACCGTGCATTTTGCTCCAGCTCTGTTTGTTTTTGGAGAGTTGTGTTGCACATTTACAGGGCTCACAGCCAAGAGGATCAGGCGTCATCTAACACTCACTTATGCGGCAGTCTGGCCCGGCGAAACCCGGAGCGCACTCGCAACGGTACCAGTTTTCACCATCCACACACGTCCCGCTATTGTAGCTATGGAGAGAGAAAGACAGAAGTTCAGACACCGTTCGGTTCAGGCATCATTGCAGCATTACAAACAGGGTCCAAAAACAGCATTAGTCAAGCACCAAAGGAGAGTCAAAACTGGCATGTTGACATACTGTATAAGAGCTGTTGGCTGACAGTGAGCAAACTTTGAGTTTGGTCAACTAAAGTGGAAAAAGTAATAAATAAATATTAAAAATTTAAATAAAAATTGTTTGATATAAAATGAATTAAATAAAAATTTAAATCTAATCGAATAAAATAAAATAACAATAAAAAGTCAAATAAAAATGAATATAAAAATCATAAAATAAAATGAATAAAGGAAAATAAAAATAAGCATAAAAGCAAATAACAAAAATAAAATAAATATAATAACAAACATAATATAAAATATTTAAAAAATAATATAAAATGACAAATGAATAAAATAACATGAATAAACAATATTATATAAAATGAATAAAAAGCAATATAAAGTAAAATACAAAAAAATTAAATAAACATTTAATTTTATATACAGTAAATAAAAGAAAAAAACAAATGGAATCAACATAATATTAATTAAAATAAATAGATAAATGATACATAAATGAATAAAATTGGTTAAGGTATAACTTTATAAATTTGCTACAAAATTATTTTATATATCAAAATATCCCAAATATCTCCAACTGTAATGTCAGACTCTCACTGATAAAGTGACAAAATGATTCAAATCAAAGACGTACAAACTGTCTACTAATAAGAAACATCTGTTACAGCTTGCATGTAACAACAACTTTTACAACTATGCAAAAACTGGTAAATCCAATTATTATAAGTGCATTTTATCAGTTCACTGTTATCAGTGGCCCCTAATTCCAAATGACAAAATCCTTATCAAATGAACTCATGCTAATCTGTTTTGCTGGGATATGTTACTGTGAATTCAGAATCTTGCTTAGACAACTTCTCGAGCAGATGAACCCGATGTCAAAAGCACAATAGGCAGCGAGCTTAACGCACCCTTGGAATGACAGAAGCAATGGGAGTGCCTGTTTCCCAGCACTGAGAGAGTGTGAGAAAGTGCGGCACAGCTGTACTGGCCTGTTTACAGCGGCAGGCTGTGTGCGTAAATGTTTTGCCAGGACTTACCATGGGTGTGGGTTGCAGTCGTTGGTATCTGAAAGAGAAAGAGAGAGAGAGGGAGAGAGAAGAGGGTTTGATTCACTTCACACCCATGTGAGCACATAAGAACAAACACAACAGTCAACATGTCAGAGCTTGTGTCGGAGTGCGTGTGCGTCTGTGTGCTCGTGTGGGCGTCCAGTTTGGCAGAGTCGCTGATTGCTCGGTTACTAACTGACTCGCTGTCTCCAGCTTTTCTTCTCTCTTCATTTTTAGGACTCCAGGTTTCTCCGTTCTCACAGAGTGAGAGGTGCACAACAATACATAAGAAAGGCACATCGAGGAAAAAAAAGAAAGAGAAGCGGTGGGCTTGAGGAAAGGGGGGGACGTCTGTCTCCACTTTCCCTCATTTAAGTTTTTTCCTTCATAGCTGGCAGCAGCTGACAATGTCCAGCCAGGGTGAGGTGGATTTAGAGAAAGAATGGAAAAGAACGAGCAAGACAAAGCCAAGAAAATGGATCCCTGCTTTATTCTCAGACTAAATGAGGGTTGAAAAATTAACTTTTATGAGTAAAACTATTCCCTCTTCCACTTTAAATCTACCTAGGAAGTTAGTACTGCGGTACTCACTCTCGGTGCAGGTGGATCCTTCCCAGCCTTCCTTGCAGACACAGGTGAAGGAGTCGCCGTTGACCACACAGGTGCCTCCGTTCTCACATGGGGGGGACGTCTGTCTCCACTTTCCCTCATTTAAGTTTTTTCCTTCATAGCTGGCAGCAGCTGACAATGTCCAGCCAGGGTGAGGTGGATTTAGAGAAAGAATGGAAAAGAACGAGCAAGACAAAGCCAAGAAAATGGATCCCTGCTTTATTCTCAGACTAAATGAGGGTTGAAAAATTAACTTTTATGAGTAAAACTATTCCCTCTTCCACTTTAAATCTACCTAGGAAGTTAGTACTGCGGTACTCACTCTCGGTGCAGGTGGATCCTTCCCAGCCTTCCTTGCAGACACAGGTGAAGGAGTCGCCGTTGACCACACAGGTGCCTCCGTTCTCACATGGGTTGGGCAGACAGCTGCTGTTCTTGGCTGCAGAGGAGCCACAAGAGAGGTCAGAATGCTTTGAACTGAACAGAGCAACACGAGTGCAACCACAACAAGACTGCCACACTTAAAATGGACCGGCTACGTCTTGAAGTATTACCAAGTACAACATTTCTCAAGACTCCATCCAACTAAATTTCCCATCAAAGAATTGGAGCCGACCGTACGCCAGATATGATATTTTCTGCATCAAAGAAATCTGCAAAAATGCTTGTCCCAAAATCTGATGGGTTTATTTTACAGATCGTGCTATTTGAGGCGAATTGCAGCCAATACATTGACAGAAAGAGAGAGAGATTTCAGTCTGTGAGCTAGAATGATTGAATGTGAACAGTGTTTTCCCCCTATTTTGCAGAGCAACTTCTTCTTAGTTTACATTTTAAACCATAAAACAGTTTCTGAATATTCAAGGGGCCATGGAAAATTTCAGTGATTAAAAAAAAAGTGTTAAAAAGATAAATTGTTATAAAATGTTTGTATATGACTATATTTTATATAATTTATATTACATAATTTATATTTCACATTATTTCACAATTTACATAACCATTACTACTATTTCATTTAATGATTGGTTGGAAATACAGTGCTATAGCAATACATTTAAATGAAAATTTCTTCTTATAATGCAGATAATAGTTTCCAGATGAAATTGTAATATATTTTTGGCTTTAGTACAACAACAACAACATAAAAGTCAATTGTTTAAATTCCCCCACATTTTAGAAGGGGGGTACTTTGCAAAGTGATCAAATTTGGGGGTCCTTGGTATTATAAAGTTTTAAAACCCCTGAGCTTGAAATTTAGTGGTCATATTCTAGAAAGAATCAGTTTAAAAGGTTCTGAAGCACTCACAAAAATACTTGTAGCCAGATTATTTGCTGCACAGTTGTACTGTAGCTTGCAACTGCTTGCTCCGACATTGCACAGTGCATTTTCATGTTAAGTATGACTTTACAGCAAGAAGTGTGCTAAAGGGGTTTGTGGGAATATGATATTTTTGCAAGGGCTTGATTCACACGAGCTGTATCACATTCTAAGATAGAGCAAGTGAATAGGCGTCACCCAAACTGACCTATGTTACATGTGGCTCCTTCCCAGCTAGGTGAGCACCTGCATTTGAAGATGTCCCCTTCATCATGGCATGTACCTCCATTATTGCATGTGGCTTCGTCACATTGACTATCACCTGAAATTACAGTTGATCCAATAGTATTTTATAACTCCATATGTACACGCTCACACAAAAACTCGGCAAACTGGGTGGGTCATAAAAATAGTCTTTCTTACGGGAGTGGCAGGTTTTTCCCTTCCAGCCATTTCTACATTCGCAGTAGAAATCGTTCACCAGGTCTTGACATGCTCCCTTGTTCAGGCAGGGGTTCAAGCTGCAGTCATCGATGTCTGGAAAAAATGGGGAGAAAAGAATAAGAAAATGAGCTTAAGGAAGCACAAACATTTAACAAAAGCAGAGAAAAATCTATTCAAGTGAACATACTGATTTCGCAGTGAACTCCTTCCCAGCCGTCAGCACAAATGCACTGATAAACGTTCACCTTATCGATGCAAGTACCGCCATTGCGACATGGGTTACTCTCACAGTCGTTTATATCTGAAAAAAGACCATAGACACCACAAAATTTAGGATCATCTACATAGATGATAAGGATGCACAATATATCAGTTGATTATCAGCCGATATGAATGATTTTGTTCATTGTGGTTGATATTGATTGGTTATTGCAATTTTAATTGTGCAAGCTCATTTTCTGTACTTTTACACTAAGATTACCTTTGCTGTCATCTAAAGTGCACTTAAAGTTAATTTTCAAAAACACTAATAACTTAATAACACTGTTAAATGCAACCTTTAGCAAATATCAGATTGATTAATCATTTATCAGACTTGTAACATTATGATGCATAAATTCACACGGAGCATTTAAAACAACTGATTTTAGTTTTTAGTGTTTTAAACATAAAAATAAAAATGTATTTGGACAAAATAGTCTGGAATTTTAAAACCAGGCCGTAAAATGAAAATAACCGTAATATCGGTGCGTGCCTATAATCCGATAATAATGTTTAGTCTTACTCTCATGGCAGTAGGTGCCTCTGAATCCTTCCTGACACTCGCATGTAAACTGGCCTCCGGCCTGACTCCTGCAGCGTCCGTGAGGACCACAGACGTTTGAGGAGATGTATCGCACCCCTTCCGGCGTACTGTTGGATGCCACAGCAACAGTGCAGCTGTCAATCACTGTGAAAGTTTCAGAGAAAGAACGAAACCCAGCTGTTAAAACTCTGGGTTCATTGTGAAATAAAAGCTACACTAAACCCACATTAGCCATTCTTCCAGTTTATTTCAATAGTTATGGGTTTCTAAGTTTTTACATCTACTTTTGCAGAAAGAGTGTATGAGGAGGCCATTTAATGCACATAAGCCCTGAAAGTTGAAAGAAACTTGATGGGCTTATCTAGCTGTGGGGTTTGCCCCTCCTCAAACACACACACACACACACACACACTTTTAAACATCCAAGGCAGAGAATCCCACCAAGTCATTACCACGAAGAACACACACAGAGCTGTTAAGAAACTGGCAAATGTTCAGGAGGATTTGGGAATGGAGAAAGTGTTTAGGAGACTGTGTGTGTATGTGAGCTGTGTGTCCAGGGAGGTTACTGTCAAACAGCTCACCATAGCCTGAAAAAGCCTCATGTAACAAAATATGAGTTATTTTTCCTCATCTTTCCCCCTGAAGGTGGTGGGAGAGTCCAAGGGCCTGTAATCTAGTTTTACTCAGCAGCTGAACAATGGCATGCAACTGGCAGATCAGCTTACTCTGGGTTTTAGGGGCGGTTTACAAAGAGATACCGAGACGGGATCCGTCCCAGAGACTGAGATTTCTCACCTTGGCATGATGTGGTTCGACAATGGTCCTTCAGGTGAGAGCAGTTTTTACCCTCGTAGTCATCGGGACATTTGCAGAAGTAGTCCGAGGCCAGGTTGAAACACTGCGCGCCGTTCTGACATGGGTTGGGCTTGCAGTAATCGATATCCAGCTACACCAGAGAAAGATTTACAAGAGGAGAAAAGAGCTCAATGATGAGGGGAAAATGATATCCAGGCATTTTTGGATTCTTAGAAAACACAGAGCAACCCTCAACAACCTCGACACAGCGTCTGCCAGGAAAAAGCGCACCAAAACGCTCAGGAGAATAAAAACAAATAGAAGAATATTTTATAGAGCTAGCCAAACCCTACCTGTCTCAAACCTAGCCCGTCTTTCTTTGTCTCTCTCTTTTTCTTCAGGTTACAACTACAGCTGGGTGGATGAAGGTATACACTATTTAAACGTTTTTAAAGAAATGAATACTTTTATTCAGCTAAGATACATTAAATTGATCAAAAGTGACAGTAAAGACATTTATAATGTTATAAAATATTTATATTTCAAATAAATGCTGTTTGAACTTTCCATTCATCAAAGAATCCTGAAAAAAGTTATGGCTTCCACAAAAATATTAAGCAACACAGTTTTTAACATTAATAATAAGAAGAAATGTTTCTTGAAAGCACATTAACATATTAGAATGATTTCTGAAGAATCATGTGACACTGAAAACTGGAGTAATGGCTGCTGAAAATTTACAGAAATAAATAAAATTTTAAAATATATCAAAATATAAAACCGTTATTCTAATACTATTTCACAATATTACTGTTTTTAATGTATTTTTGATCCAAGTGCATAAGAGACTTCTTTCAAATACATTAAAAAGCTTACCAACCCCAAACGTTTGAACAATAGTGTGTACTAATAGAAATGTCAAAATTCTGCTATACCGTTTAAATGTATATCAATACAGTTCATCTTTATGGGAGTGATTTATTTATTTATTAATTTTTTTGGTGCATCAAGTGTCCAGTTTAGCAACTGGACTGATAGTTATATCAATAAATAGGCAGGAAAGAAAACAGGACATTCTCTCACCTGACACAGCTGACCCGAGAAGCCGGCAGGACACAGACACTGAAATCCATTGGCTTCATCCTGACACCGGCCACCGTTTAGGCAGGGACTGCTAGCACACTCATCCACGTCCTTGTCACAGTGTTCACCCGAATAGCCAGGGGGGCAAAGACAGCGGTAACCATTCACCAAATCCTGTCAAAGATGAGAGCTAGAACGTTATTTAAAAAAAAAAAGCTACAATAACTCAGTGTAGTGACCAAGGTAAAATCATCTCTGTGCCATAATCATGGGCATACTTTCCTGGCACTAACCCCCAAAAATAAATGTTCAGCTTAGAAGGCTTACATTTTTTTGTGCAGCACTCCTGAGAATGAATGGTATCAATATGTCAGCCTCAGACGGCACAGCCATGTTTCTGTTCTGGATGTTTACAGTTTCTAGTCTTCAACAATAAGCCCTTCTGGAGATGAACTAGTCACTGGATTTGTCAAAGTTTGAGAGGTTCATGGCATTAAGCCTTAGAAAATGACTCGAGAGTTTTGTCTGAAGCAGTCACAAGCAATTAAAAGGGATATCCTTGAGCAGACCTGTACATTCCACTTTGATCTCAGTTATATCCGATTTCAGATAAACCCATCACTAAACATCACATACAAAATAACTAGCTGTACTTGGCCTCTTTACATGCCAGCCCCTTCCTGCTTAAATGAAACAACAGAATATTAAATTTAATATTGAATATTACACTACCATTCATAAGTTTAGGGTCAGTAAGATGTTTTTGAAAGAAGTCTCTTATCTTCACCAAGGTTGCAGTTGTTTGCTCAAAAATACAGTAAAAACAGAAATATTGTGAAATTTTATTGCTATTCCTAATAATTGTTTTCTAAATGAATATATAATAAAATGTAATTTATTCTTGTGATGTCAAAGCTGAATTTTCAGGCATTACTTTACTGTCACATGATCCTTCAGAAATCATTATAAAATGGATAGTTCCGATCCTTGATTCTGATTGGCTGAGCCACGTTCGAAGCTGTTGTAAATTACTCTACAAACATACACCTTTGTTTACGTTTGTGTGTTGCTCGGCAACCACTTTGTTGCAACCACAACTGATTCTGAGGAACTACATTGTTTGGTGGAAGAATAATGTTTTTATTAATATCATTACACTTTATTTGCTCTGTTTTATTTTGTGAAACCTTACTACGTATATGGAATAACCATTTTATAAAAGCAATAAGCCCCGTGAAGCTGCTCCGCTTTGCATTGTGCCTAACACAACCCCTTAGCTGTTATAAATTCACTGTAAACCACGGCTTCTTGGGGCTTATTGCTTTATTCTAATATTCTGATTTGGTGCATTTCATATTTTTATCAATGTTGATATTTTTGTGGAACTCTTTGATGAATAGAAAGTTAAAAAGAACAGTATTTATTTGAAATAGATTTTTTTTTGTAACATTATAAAAGTTAACTGTCACTTTTGCTGAATAAATGTTTTAATTTCTTTCTGACCCCAAACTTTTGAGCAGTAGTGTATATTGATAAAACATCAGAAGATCTCCTACCTTGCAAGTTCCTCCATTCAGACATTGACCCTGACAGTCATTTATGTCTGAAATTGAGAGAAATATGTCTGAATTTTTAAGCCAAAAACAGCAGATTGAAATCTACAAAAGCACATGCAGAGATAAAAAGAAAAATAGAGATTGTTATACTCACTTATATCACAATTCTGACCCGTCCAGCCAGGGAGACACTCGCAGAAATATCCACCAATCAGATTGTGGCATGACTTGGCATTCACACATGGCTTGTCCTCACATTCATTGGCATCTTTGGAAAAAAAAAAGTGTAATTAACTCCTATTTAAAAGCATGATGAAAGTCAAACTTCAAATTGCTTCACTAATCTCTCACCAATCAGACACATTTTGCCAGTCCAGTGAGGAGGGCAGGTACATTTGAAGCCATTAACCAAATCCTGACAGGTGCCTCCATGTTTGCATGGGTTGGGTGTACAATCATCCACATCTGTGAGATCAGAGCAGGTTAGACAAATCAAGTGTTGCTGGATATATTCTTCATAGTGTGTTTGTGCGCCTTCTTACTGATTTCGCACGATGGGCCGCTCCAGCCGACTGCACAGTGACACTCGTAACCCTGACTGGTCTCCTTGCACATCCCTCCATTCGCACAAGGGTTGGACAGACAGGCGTGTTCAGCTGTGAACGCAAGCATATAGTATCACTTGTTTGCCGTTTTTATTGATTTTTTTTACCTGAAAATCTGCCATTATTTACCCTCAAACTCGTACAACTCTCCTGTAAAGCCTTATTATCATTATATTGAAATACAAATTAGTTAAACAGAAGAAATAAACTACATGAGGATTCATTTCTGGGTGAACTATTAGGTCTGATATGCTCTCGAGCCTGACCAGAGTATGTTGATCTAACCTTTGCACTGTAGTTACATGACTGACCCATCAAAGACAATTTTTAATATAACTCCGACTGGATTCGTCTGAAAGAAGAAAGTCATATACACCTAGGATGACTTGAGGGTGACTAATTTATGGGCTAATTTTCATTTTTGGGTGAACTAACCCTTTAACTTAACAGCTAGTTAAGCTTTTATCTTCCTGCTTAAGACTGAACGATTCCTCCAATGGTTTGGATAGGGGAAGATTTCACTGCCCCAGGAGATTGTCACCACCCTGAGGGCTTGAATCTGGATCATATGAATCCGAGAGGAGGATGGGGAGGAAAAAAGCCATGACGGTCCATCTGGCAGATTTCATCACTATACCCATCCAACCACTGACTGTCAAAACAGATGAGATTCACTGGCAGGACATATCATAACAGAGGATTAGCAGACCTGGGCGCCCTTCCTGACACTGTAGACAGTTAAGGCCCGTGGTCTGACATCATCTGATCCCCCATAGGCTCTCTACACCCTTTTCCATCTTGCTATACCAGAATGCAATGACACTGCTGCAGACTTTGACTTGGTGTCAATAACAAAATGGCATTGTATATAAAATGGACTTGTGCCAACAGAAACACAGAAAGCAGCGCATAATGACTGTTAAGATTCATTAAACAAGGCGATCAAATTCAAATGACTGCATCTAAACTGCTCCTTGTATCAAGTTTCAAGCAGCTACAGTGTCATTATGTTTCAGAGTCGTAAACAGGGAGAGATGATAAAACTTTTGGGCAGTACTGCTACAATAAACCACACACACGCACTGAAAAAAGGTACAAATCTCTAAGGTACAAATTTTTGCTTTATTTACCCCTAAAATGTTCATTGTAGTACCCTAAGGGTACATATACAACTCTAAGTTAGTAATTTGCACCTTTTAAGGGTAGATAAGCTACAAACCCAACCCTTTACAGGGACTACCCCTAAAATTTACAATTTTTTCTCTCATTATATTCAAAATGTGCATTAACCGATACATCACTGTTTTATGCTTTAGATATTTCATTGCAGTAGAATGACATTTTTTTTACACTCATTGCTACAGTAAGTGCACACTTGATGAAATTCCTTCTGTGGAACTGAAATCTGATGGCCAGAACAAATATTAACTTCAAATCAAAATTCTTGTAAACTTGGCAAACTTGAAACACACCATATTTAAATGCAAAATACAAAAAGGAAACCTTAAAATGGAATAAGGAGATCAATAAAAACAAAGAAACAGGAAAAAGAACACTTGAGAAAGCACAATACTGACATTTGCAACACAAAACAACTAGCCTCAGCCTCAAAAACTGTGATGCATATTGAATACAAAATGGTCAAAAATCACCATATGTGATTGGTTTACTATTGTAATATCACTATTTCAGATTAACCAACACCTAAAGAGCACATAAAACAAAACAATGTGTGAATGGCCACTTTTCATGTCAGTCAGACAGACCTTTTCCTGACTACTTAGACGTTTCTGGCCACAATCTGCAAACTGAACCAGACTCTAGTGTGATGTTTGAAAGTGTGGCTAGCATGGCGGACTCACCTCGTTCACAGTTGACCCCAGAGTAGCCATCTTCACAAGAGCACTGGTATTTGTCAGGCCCTGTATTGCTGCACGTTCCTCCATTCAGACACGGCTGGTGAGTTCCACAGTAGTTTAGATCTGAGAGGTAAGAACAGGATTAGTATTGAATGTTCGGAAACAAAAATAGAATAAAAGACAGAAAAAGTACCTTTGTCACAGAGTTGTCCACCCCAGTTAGTGTCACAGAGGCACTGCCAGGGTTCAACGCAGGTTCCGTGTACACAGCCTGGGTGAGGGATGCACTTATCACAGTATGGACCCTGCCAGCCGTACAGACACCTGAAAAAGACAAACAGACACTAAGGCAAGGTTTTATAAATGCAAATTAAACGACCACTAAAAACTGCAAGTGTCACTAAATGGCAGTATATATATACCAGAGGAATTTCCTGCATAGTGACAGTATTAATTTTGACAGTTTTTTTTAATCATATTGATTTTGACCTTTTAGACCAAAATGCCCACTACATGTAGTTCAGTTTGATTTTCCATTTTACCCATTATTTTCTGAATAAAATGGCATACAATTTGAGTTAACACAAATAACATTTTAGTTATGATAATGTGCAATTAAAGTGAAATAACTGAACATAAAAATGCTCATTTTAGAAGAAAATTTCAGACAGCACTTTTGGCTTTTGCATCTGAATGTATTTGAGTGAGATGAAGTTATCATCTGAGTTGAGTTATCATGGACAGAATGAATAACAAAGTCAGTAGTTTCATGACGAGATTAACAGTGCAAAATAATTTTCAACATAATATTACTTTAATGACGTTACTTTGATAAAAAGAGAAGAAAATGTTCTTGTTTACTATTAGTAAACAAACTATTAGTATTCACCCACACCTCTTTTAGAATGAGTTTGCTTTTCCAATTCTCTCATTTTCTCAAGAGGCGTCAGGGCTGAAGAAGTATGTTCTGTTACAACGACAACACCACACGAAAACAATGGGTAGTGATTTTCTAAAGCATAATTTGCCATCATTTTCTCAAAGTACTTATCAAAACTTTGAGAAAAGTGTTGTTTTTCAGGGCGTCCAATGCTAAAAGGTTACCCTTTCATAAACCCTGTTTAAAAAGTTCACTCCAGTCCACTGGGAAAAGGGAACAGCCGACAACTTCTTGTCTGATTACTTAATGCCAAGCCATGCAAACAACAAACAGCAGCTTTAAAACTCCAGTGGGTCTTTTAGAGAGACTAACATTAGCTTGTGGCAGGACACTCTGTCTCAATAAAAGCGGAGCGGCTTGGCCCCAGAACTGCTCGGACCATCTGGGTGGGGGGGGTTGTGTTTGTAAACCGCTCCATTGGCCAATGTATTTATGGCGGGTTCTTTTGCATTCTCACTCCTGTTCCCATGTAGCCTTTCTCCGCCCAGGGAACGAAAAAACAGAGTCAGATCTACAGCCACAGAATATCTCTAAGCCTGTAATTAAAAGCCATCTCCAAAACAGCTCAGCAATAGCTCTCCCCTACACTTCCCCCTTAAAATGGCAGTAATTAAACAGCCTGAGCGATAACCTGCTCCTTAAAGAAGGATTCAGATGAGATAGTAAGTCACTTGAGCGCCACAGGAAAACAGACTGCCCTCTGGGGAAAAAAGAAAACAATTAGCCTGAGGCGGCAGTTCAGCTGTAAAAATAAACACGGTGGTTGAGGAAACCTCTCTCTGTGATAAAAAACAACTATTCTTAAACGTGCAAGAAGATTTTGACTATGAGAAACATTCACAAAACCCTATTTCACATCAGCAGTGTCTTGGAAGTGACTTTGAATGATATTAAAGCAAAAATATGGCATTAAAGCGGCATGGCTGAGTAACATTTTCACCTCGACCGTAGGCCTCGGCGGTTCCAATTTAGCACAGTAAGAGCTCTTGTTACAACAGTTGCACAGTTGCATGGTTGTGTGTTCTGGCAAGCTTTCAGTGAGAGATGAATAGGTAATGGGATATAATCATGCCAAATGTAACAAAGAGCTGAGGTTTTAGTATACATTGCATTCCGTAGACATCCAGCCTTGATCTTGAACGCTTTCAGAGCTGGTACAATGATGAGAATTACTCAAACAAAAAAGATCTTTGTAACAAAACATCACTAACGTCTATCTGTTGACCAGAAAACATGCAAACACCTATAACGAACCGATGAAAAACCAGAAAAAGCCCAATGCAAAACCTGCCGTGACTTGCCCCAACCAACAGAAGATCAGTTTGTTGCGCAAGAAATTCAATTTTCATTAACTCGATGCCCTACTCAACACAAATAAGTTACACATGGCACATTCCTTTATGATGAAGCAAGTAACTTCAGAAAGCTTTGTTTATGCATTTTTCCCATGCATGCTACAATCGTACATATTACGAAGCAAAACCTAACTCAAGAAAATGTCAAGGAAAACTTGCTGCTATGGAAGGATTTAAAAATTGCTTCAAATTCTGTTCTCTTGGAAAACAACACAATAGAATAAACCACCATGCTTTTTTATTACACATTAAACAAGCCACTTAGTTTGACAAATTTTTTATGTGCATCAGTGTTACAAAGAGTATTTATTATGCACTCATAAATCACTGAGCTATAGCTGTATACGAACACACACAGATACACATCGCTTTCTCTTCCCGTGGCCAAATTCATACATCATTAGTAAAATAAGCAGTGCATTTTAAAGGGGTCATATGATGCTGCTAAAAAGAACATTATTTTGTGTATTTGGTGTAATGAAATGTGTTTATGCGGTTTAAAGTAAAAAAAAACACATTATTTTCCACATACTGTACATTATTGTTTCGCGGTGTTATGCAAATCTTCCCACATAGTGTGGTAGATATGTGGGGGCGTGTTCGAACGAGCCGTTTTAGGTAGGTGTGGCTAACTCTTAACTTTTATAAAGAATATCTCTTTGGATTTGAGACTTTAGTCTTTGCAACTTTACAGATCTTCTTTATGCACCAAGAGCTTGTAACACTCTAAAGAGAAAGAAAAAAATGAAATCGCATCATATGACCCCTTTAAAACCCAATTAAAGATTGAACTTGGCAGATGATGGTTTGTAGATAAGGCTTCAACATCTTGCCAGACAAAAGCAAAATGGCTAAAAATAGCTTTGTGCTTCAGTTGTCTTTACAACATGGCCTTATTGACACCGTTTCACTGCTAAACGCCAGCCATGTTGGAATACTTGGAGGTGGATGTCAGTAATCTGTGCTTTCATTGTCTGTGGACCAGAAACGGAGCTTGAGCTATCAGACCTTGATAGGTCAAGCAGGACACATGGATTCTAACAAGATTTAACCATGAGCCTCTAGTTGCAGTGAAAGCTTGTACTGTTGCATCTTTCACACTTTAACAAGGCTTGGCTCAAAATGTTAAAGAGCAAGGTTGAGGACAAAATAAACCTGGTGACAGTGTAAAGTACATTTTTGCAGGAAATGCCACAAAAAATATAGAATAATATTGCAGATTACTCACTTGCAGCCACCTGGTTCCTTACAAGATCCATGTTCGGTGCTGCAACCTTGTCTGCAGATCGCTGGAAAACCGAAAGAGTGGGAAAGGATGAATAAAAGTAAGTTTGTTCCCCATCTTTGCTGTAAGATATAACACGGGCCTCAATGTCCCCTGTTCACCCATGAAAACATTTAGGCAATGTATGGGGTGGGAATCTTTCAAACCCCTGATCAGCCTAACTGAATCCTACTCTAATTTGAGTCCTGTTGTCGGGCTTCGGGTGCTGCGCTCTCCATTCACGACTTATTTCAAACTATTCCATACTAAATCCACCAGCCTCTTAAAATGGCAACTGTTTTTTTTTGGCAAAAAGCATTTGAGTTAACAGTTTGCAAAGCATTTTACTTCATTATCAGATGCATTCAGGGATGCCCAAATCAATGAAATTTTCTGTCCTCCATCAAATGTGAAATTACCAAGATTGTTAAAAAAAAAAAAAAAAAAAAATAAATCTTTGTATAGAAATTAGACTCAGGAGTAATTTATAGAATATAAATATAAATTTATTTTTATATTTTAAAATTTAATATAATGTACAAAAGTTTAGGGTCAGTAGGATTTTTTTAAAAACTAAAAAAAAAAAGACTTTAACATGATATTTTAAAGAAATTTGTAAAACTTTCTAATTACAAAATCATAAAAACTGACTGTTTCCACAAAAATATTAAGCAGCAATGTTTTTAACATTGATAATAATAAGAAATATTATAATATTAAATTATAATATATAAACTTATATTAAATTAGGGCTGTCACTTTAACGCGTTAACTTACTTAACTAGTTATAAAAAAATAACGCTTAATAAAATATTTTAACGCAGTTAACGCACTGGCCCCGCTCCCAGACCTGTACATCATCTTACATTTCATACAGTTGACTTGACAAATCTAATGCAAGGCAACAACTCCATAAATGCAGTTATGCCCTAAAATTCAAGATATTAGTGCAAAAAATGCCCATGTATGAATTTTTGTCTCATATTTATATCATACGATAAGCTATATCATACGAGCAGCGAGAGCAGTATTACAGGAATAGCACGAGTGCAAATGTGATTTTATACAACAGTTCAGTTAGAAATTGATATTGCGTTATATTTTAAACACAATATTGTCTGTTTTTGCTCTGTTTTGCCAACAAAAATATTACCTAAAGCCACAGCAGAACTGTTGTGCGTCTGTGAGCAACACAGCGGTGGTTCGTTTCTGAATGAATCCACGTTTTGAACGAATCGTGTGAACCAATGATTCAAAGCCCCATTCATAAAGTGAGCCGTTTACTGAATTCCTGAATGAATCAGCCGTTTGAACGAATCGAATGAATTTTTGACTCAAAAACATTTACCGCCACCTGCTGCCAGGTTTTGTTTCTTATTTAGAGTATTATTTCATTAAAAAAAGGGATTTAAAAAAAAATCATTTACTCAAACCTGAATGACTTACTTTCTTTTGTGGAACATAAAACAAGGTATTTTGAAGGCTGTTGGTAAGCTGTTCTGGTTACCAATGACTTCCATTGCGTGAATGAAAAAAATAGAATGAAAAAAAAATTTTTTTTTCTCAAATTACCTTCTTTTATGTTCCATAGTTTATGTTAGGCCATTGTAACCTAAACATTTATGTGTAATGAATTTTATGTTAAATCAAATCAAATATTTATTTCTAAAGCTACTAGTTGTAATGTCTACTTAATACTTTCTCATTTAACACAAAAAAGCTTTAAAAATAATCTTTTGGGGGTATTTTCACAGCCAAATGTACTTTGCAAAATTGCGATTAATTAGATTAATGAATCGACACATCATTTAATTAATTCGATTAAAAACTTTAAACGATTGTCAGACCTATAGTAAATCTATTAAATCAGTATATTAGAATGTATCCTGAAGTGACACTAAAGACTAGAGTAGTCTCTAATGAAAACTCAGCTTTGCATCACAGGAAAAAAAATACATTTTCAAATATATCAAATTAAGAAACAATTATTTTACACTGCAATAATATTTTCACAATATTACTGTTTTTACTGTATTTTTGACTAAATAAATACACAAAAAAAAGGGGGGCCTTAACACAGTCTACTTGCTCACCTGTATTGCAGTCAGGACCCGTCCATCCTTCCAGGCAGGTCTTGTTGCCATTCTGGTCACAAGTGTAATGTCCAAAGAACTCGTCACGTGGCCGGCAGAACTTGTTGCAGCCAAAGCCGTAGTAGTGTTCAGCGCAGGTGACCCGGATCTGGTACTCAAACTGAGCGATGGGGCCGTTGTGGGTCAGTTTCTGCCATTGTCGATTTGGGTTGATCATGCCAGAGTGGTACGCTTTCTCGATTAGCTTTCCACCTGAACAGTCAATGTGTAACTGTTAGAAAGGCCTTGACACAATAACACCACACACAATTCAAAGAGTTAAAGGTTAACCGAGAAACTTCAATGTCTCTATCTAGTTGCTCACAGATTAAAGATATCACTGGCCTAAAATGACCCCTCATGTTTATAGCTGAAAGAAAAGCCACAATCACTATTAATAACATTGTGCAAACAATATGCTACTAGCAGCAAGGACTCATGACATCAGTGAATAAACACTGTCTTGCTCACTTTTTCTCTCTCTCTGTCTGACATATTCACCCCCGTAGATTCAGATCCCATGCAGAGTAGTGAATTAGAGCAGGGGTTTTAAACTGGGTTTCTGGAGACCCCCAGGTGGCCACAAGGGGGTCCATGGAAAATTACAGAGAAAAAGTGTTGGTATTAAAGGGGTCCTATTATGCTCTTTTACAAAGTTTTGATTTTGTTTTGGGGGTGTACTAGAACAGGCTCTCATACTAGGTTGTTCGAAAAACACATTATTTTTCACATATTTTACATTATTACAACACCTCTCTCCCCAGTCTGGCATGAACGGCTCGAACAGTTCCTGTATCAAATGAAGGCCCGCCTTCTGAAATACGAAATGTGCTGTGATTGGTTAGCTGGGCCAATGTGTGTTGTGATTGGCTCCACTCGGCGCCTGGTCGGGAAATGTCATGCCCCTTACCATAGCCGCCTGCTGCGAGCTTCAGTGTAAATATTGCGTCAAAATCAAATCAATTTGAGCGCGATTTAAACCCAGATGATTGTAACCAAAGTTCGCCTTGGGAAAGCTAGCGTGTCTCTGACACTAGTTGCCTTCTCTAGTGCAGCTCAACCAGGTCTCGTCCCATTCGTCGGTATTTGTGATATCACAAATCCCGGAAAATATGCGTTGTAGTCCAAACGAGTCGTTCGTTGTAGTTTTTGAAAAGTGATTTCTGTTAAATAAAATATCTCCTTTTGAAGTGGACTCTGAGCTTTGTAACTTTGCAGATCTTTTTTATGCTCAAACAGCAACATTACAGACTAACTAAAGTTGAAAAAGTAAAAAAAACGGTATAATAGGACCCCTTTAAATCAGCACTAATACTCATTTCAATTATTTAGAATTTTTCCAGCTAATATTTGAATTGTTTATTTTGGATTTGGTAAAATGACAAAATTTCTATTTTTATATAAAATTTTATTTGTTTTTATAATATCACCCGTAATATTTTTCAATGTAAGGGGACATTTTGCATTTAAAAACAACAAAAATAAAAAAAGCAAGATCTAGAGATGCTGCACAAGTTCAATGGTCAAACACATCTGTCTATCGCATTTTTATATACTGTAGAAAAACAATGGAAAAGCAACAAAGTCGAATTCAAAAATGCATTCTGTGTGAACAAACCCTAAATGAGTCTTAAAATAAATACCAGCCTTTATATTTATGGAAGGGAATCATCCTTGGCATCAAGTTTGAAAACCCCTTGATTAGAACAGATAAATGTAGAATCTGAGAGACACTTACTGGAAATAAATGTATGTAAGCACTAGTAAACTAAGTAATCTGACATGTATTCCCTTCAAACACTTTGACCACAATCAAACACCCGCCCACTCACCCACAGATTTCATCCTTAAATTCTTATTATACTCCCAACTAGGGCTGGGTTGCGTTTCTCAAAAGCACTGTAGACACCATTGGTCTCCATGATATACTTAGGTTTACAATGCTGTCTGAAATGCAGTCGTGGTTCATCCGTGTGGCTATCGGTGGGCAGGACTGAAGATACAGAACGAAACATGTCCAAAACAAGTCAGGATGTGGAAAACCTTGTTATCAAGGGGTGTTTGTTAGGAATAATGTCAAGCAAAGTATACACTTTTTGCAGCCACAGAAGATGAAGTAAGCTGACAGCTCACATCTTTCACCATTTTCCCGAATATGACTAGAACAGGGAACCGTGAAATATCTATTCCTCCCTTTCACATAAACACTTATCTTTAAAGTTCTCTGCAAACTGATGCAACATGGGTAGCTATATTAACTGTTATTCCTAGAGGAGGTAGAAAGAGTAAAAATAGATGATATTATGGAGGCCAGGTGGGCCTATAGTTCATAGGACTCTGGAATGCAGAGGGTCGTTGTGGCATTTCACTTGCACCCTGAACCCTGCGGACAGAGCCAAGTGTCACGTCTTTACTACCTGCAGCCTGATCCACTTCACTGTGGGGTGAGGAAGTCACATTAAACTGACAGAAAAAAACTCCACACCCTCAGGACAAGGAATAAGGAGAGTTGCTAGCAAAAATTAAAAACAAATTCTACTAATGATATGTGTACATATATTTCTTATATATTTGATAAATAACCAATTCAAAAGTCTGGGGTCAGTAAGATTTTAAGAAATTAAAACTTGTTTTCAGCAAGGACACATTAAGTTTACCAAAAGTGAAAGTAAAGACATTTATAATGCTAAAAGATTTCTATTTCATGTTGTTCTTTGAACTTTATTGACTAATCTCATGAATCCTCTTCATTCATCTCAAGAATCCTGAAAAAAATGTACCATGGTTTCCACAAAAATATTAAGCAGCACAATCGTTTTCAACATTACTATTAATAAAACATGATTCTTGAGCACAAAATCAGCATATTAGAATGATTTCCGAAGGATTATGTGACACTGAAGTCTGGAGTAATGATGCTAAAAATTCAGTTTTGCCATCACAGGAATAAATTACATCATAAAATATAAAAATATAGAAAAAAAGTTGGTTTAAATAGTAAAAATGTTTCACAATATTGTTTTTAATGTATTTTTTATAAAAGATAAAATGCAGCCCAAGTGAGATTAAGAGACTTTGAAAAACATTTATCAAAATCTTGCCAACCCCAGATTTTTGAATTGTGGCATATATGGATAAAAATGTTTGTCAAATGCATTTGCTTGACATTTTTAACCAAAGCAACCTGCAATGCATTTAAGGTACTGCACACATTTTTATCAGTTTCTACATTTTCTGGGAATCAGATCCATGACTTTAGTGTTGCCAGCACCATGTTTCACTGTTTGAGCTGGTACAGCTTTAAAAAAAAAAAAAAAAAAGTTTTGGCCTAAATCTACCTTTAGTGGACAATGTTGTTTTACAATATTTATAAAACTAAAGTTGTTACTAAATCTTCTCAAAATGCAGCAAAGTCACAAATGTAAGAAAGTCTGAATTGGCTGCAGATTTGGGGATTTCCAGATTCTAATATTTCATTTGAATATTCAAAGTCCAATAAACAGAAACAAATACCTCTAAAATGTAGCACAACACATATTAGGAAGTATTTGAAAAGACCACCAATCCAAATAGTAAAATTACAGGTTCTAGCACCAGATAAACCATTAGCATATGCAGTCTATAAGCTGATACATACTGTAGAGTACAAGACAAGAGTACAACTTCAACATAAGCTTTTCTGCAACAAAAACTTTGAATTCAGAATATCTGGATATAGCTGGAAGTCGCTATACCAGTTAATGGTAACACAACCTAGAAGAGCTATTCAAATGAACTCCACCAGACTCAGTTTAGTGTCTAAATGGGACTGTTTCTGGAGTGTTAAGCCCTGTTGAGGTGTAAGAAGAGAAAGGTTATAGCAAACATAACCTTGTGCTTGAGCTATGCACCGTGACAGAGAGGCCATGAGACCTTGACTGCCAACACCTGCCATTAGTCATCAGGTATTCGGAAACATTTTCATAAGCATGAGGCCCCCTCAACAATGTTTCTCACAGACAGACACACAGTCTTCCTCTTCTTCCCTTCCCTGTCCTGTCACACACACCTGTCAGCACATTTGGTTTAAAGACTAGCATGCTATGAGCGGAAATGGTACAAAAACAAACTTAAATTTCTTACATTTCTCAAAGTTTAAACAAAAGAAAAAAGAAGAAACAAAACAAAACAAACTTTAATTTCTTACATTTCCCAGTTTAAACGAAAGAAAAACATTTATGCAGACGAAACAAAACAAACTTTAATTTCTTACATTTCCCAGTTTAAACAAAAGAAAAAAGTTATAAGACAAAACAAAAACAGAAACAAATCAAACAAAGCAAGAAACACAGAAAGGACATCAAAGAGGGAAACAAAAAACAGAAAAAATATATCAACCAAAAAGCAAATAAAAACAAAAAGAAGCAAAACAAACAGCCAAAGATGCTACTCACTTTCGCTGGCAGTATCGTTATTGAAGTCCAAGGCCTCCACTATCAACGTATAGGACCTCTGAAAGAGAACAACACACATGCAGTCAGCAATGAAACCAAAACAAAGAAACATCAAAGATCATTTTACATCAACAGAGCTTTAGTCAGGGACCTTGAGTCGTAACCAATAAACACCAATGACAAAATGTGACCATGGGGACATGCTGAGAAATGTGGCGTGAAAGATCAGAAGAATAATACAACCTTCACCTTATCTGGTAGTGCTCTTCTGAAACTTTGGGCAGATACAGTATCACCATCTTTACAATTTAAACAATTACTGGCAGAATAGATCAACAAGCATCCTTGTTGTGGTAATATAACTGTAGGAGACTGTTGTTGATCCAATCGAAAGAACCAAGCAGCTCTCTAACCTTCACAGAGTGACATTATTTAATCAACAAATTTGTTCATTCAAACTTATTTGCTTGTGCACATGAAATTCAACTATTACATTTGGTGCCATTTGAGATGTTTCTTTACAAAAAATGTTAATAATTAATAAAAATGTAATAATATTAGTAACAATAAGCTTTATTTGTATAGCACCGTTCATACAAGGAATGCAGCTCACAGTGCTTTATAATAAAAAATAATTACAATAAGCACAATTACTTCACATGGAAACAAGTTAAAAAAATGAGATTAAAGATAAAATCCCTTTTGTAAAGATTATAAAAGATACAATTATTACATACATAAAATGGAAATTCAAACCAAGTAATAAGGAAACAAAACAAATTAAACAGGCTTTTCACTGTGCTTGAGCATTGCAGCATCATGCTGTTCCTCTCCATTCTGAATTTTTTCCCCGGAAAATAATGAAATTTCCAGAAATGACAGACCTCAGACTTCTTTTACATGCGTGTGTTTATTATGTGTGAGTGTCTAGTAGAGTTGAATCACTGGGTCATGTTATTCTCACTGACAATTATGTGGCATCAGTTCAGCGGTCATTGTAAGGATATAACGGTCCAACATTTTGTACATTCAAAGAAGTCCTTCTATCTTAAGTACTAACTTTATTATGCAAAGCAGCCATTTAATTTGCAGTTTTGACAAATTGGAAGGAAATAGCTATCCTATTTTGACTATATAATAGATGAGAAACACAGTGATGGAATTGGATGGCTGCATCATGGTTCTTTAATATATACAATAATGCTGAATGATTCATATCCATGTACCACATTATTTACATGGTACTCTGAGAAAACACCACAGTTTGACTCAAGAGATAAAGGTTTGGCTGGCAGGTGAAACACACTGGTAGATGCCATAACTACGCCATTAGAGGGCAAAAAACAACTTTTCCCCTTTGAAAAGTTTGGGATTGTAAATGTCTTGATGATGTCAGTTGCTGGTTGGCTGATGTCATCATGTGATTAGTCAAATGATATTTGTGGTTATTGGCTAATGTATGCAGATCTGAGTGCTCTTAAGCAATGTTGGTGGAAATCAAATTGTGGACTTCTTTTCTGTACCAGTTGAGCAATGGGAATGCTAACAGTCCAGTGCTGTCCAAGTATTATAGACCTCCTTGGTTCTACCAAGGTTCATATTTAAAAAAAATATATTTTTGTCATTTCTTCCACAGAATGCCTTACAGTACATACATACTAATAAATTCCCACTAATGCCCATTCTGCATAATTACCTCACATGACAGAAAGAGTTACGAGAAGGAGAAGAAAATTGCAGGTTGAAAGTGAACTTGTTTCTTTGAAAAACCCACAAAAATCCCCTTTCACTTCTCGCTTTCAGGTCTTTTGTGTGCTGTGTTTTGTTCCTCTTTTTCTCCACGGAGAGGAATGTGGAGTGAGGATCTGAGGGAGTTGCGGGGGGTGGGCTGCTTGACTCCAATGCAGGCCGAGATCTCTGGAGGGGTTGGCTACATTTCAGCACTTCTGAAACGCTTTGTCTGACTTAAGGTCATCATGGCTCTCACCGGTATCAGGTAACAAGAGTCACGGAGAGAGAGAGAGAGAGAGAGAATACTCCGCCTGAGAGAATAAAATGAGCGTCCATATCTAGGATTTAGTGTTAGAAGTTGATCGAAAAAAGCAAAAGCATATGAGAGAAAACGAGCGTGCGTGTGAATGCGCCTGTGCCAGAATTGAAGCGTCTCTTTTCGGCACCTACTTGTCAGATTCACACACTCGCACTCTTGACGAGGGACCACGGAATTTCCAACATCTCCAAGGTTCTCACTGTCCGTTTGCAGCAACAATGGATCCTGAATCCCCTATGCCAGACCATTCAAACAAACCAATGTGCAACACCTCTCACTGTACAAAGAGCTCAAATTAGTCTGGGTCATTCGGATCTCGATGACCTGAAGAATATCAAGATAATAAAGTCGCCAAAACAAAGCATCACCTCAAGTGGGAAATGTCAATCAAGTGGTACTAAAGATTCTAGTCAATACAATACAACTTTCTCTTTAAGATTCTATATTATTTTGTCTAAATAAATGAAAAATTAAACACTGAAAGCTAAAACCTGCCATTTTAAATGCTACAAATGAATTTAGGCATCTAAATGTAAAACTATAAAAAGTCTGAAGTTAGCATGCACAATTGAATTTTGGTATATATGTATATATCCAGTATCAATCGGATAAATAATAATTAAAAAAAATAAATAGGAAGATACCTGTTAAGGTGCTGATATATTGTGCATTCCTAAAAGGTACACAAATAGGATGTGCTAAACTGTATATTTTTAATATCCAAGTTTTGGGTTCTGATTAGACATTCAAGACATTTTTGAAAGTATTTTAAACTAATTTCCCAAAAAAACATCATGTATGGCCAAGATACAACAGCTAAAGACATCCATCTGCATGTAGAGGAGGTGCTTCAGGTGCATTCATTTAAAGATACAAGTTTTAAGGACAAAGTTTTACTGTGCAAAATCTCCAAGTGCTAATTAAAGCACAGGTGCTAAAATACCTAAAATAAATAAAAAATAAAGTCGGCGCTGAATATCCTTGTGGTTAGTGCATACATACAGCGCAACTGTGCTTGCGGCGACCCGAGCTTGATTTCCGTCTCGAGGTCCTTTGCCGATCCCGCTCACTTCTCTCCACTCAACGCTACTGTCCTGTCCCAATAAAGGCATAAAAATCCCATTAATATAACTTAAAAAAATGACACTACTCAAACTCACTAACCAGCTACTCAGCCATTTCACAGTCACCGTGTTTATGGTTATCAAATATCAGTTTATTTGATGCAAGCTGTGTCACCTCCACTGGGATACACCTTGTCCTTTCTCTCCTTGTCCACACTTGAACGCATTGTTAACACAAACATGCTGTTGATTCACAGCCCCCATTGAATTAACAAATCTTGCCAGTTTATGTATATCAAGCACACAGCTCATTAATTTCAGCTGCCCTGCACTTCCACACAGTGTTTGAAAGTGCCTGCTGCCGTATATTACGGACATGTCCGGATATGAGCTAGCACAACCTCCCATCAGATCAGGACAGTGACTAAAAAAGGTGATGGACTTAGTAACCTAAGCAATTGTTTTACCTGACATTATAGTTTTATATTTACATTTATGCATTTGGTAGATGCTTTGATCCAAAGTGACTTGCATTGCATTGAAGGCATATTTTTTTTATCAGTTCATGCATTCTCTGGGAACCAATCCCATGACCTTGGCGTTGCTAGCGACACACTCTACTCTTTGAGCTACAGGAACGTTTTGTGCCTTAAAAGGGTTTAAACAGGCTAAATGAATGAGAAACAATCATGGTTTTTCGGTGAGAAGCAGGGGAGGTTTTAAAGACAAGGTCCGCTTTGGATCTCACTCCATAACTCACAATCTGGTTATCAGCTCTAAATGCCTGCTGCTGCCAGGTTCATTTTTCCCATGCTTGACACTGACCTCAGTGTCATCATTGAACTCTCACTATCCCCATCAGCAGACTCCCAAACTTTATACTGCATTTGCCTTATCGCTCTAGGCCTTCACAGACATCTGATAAAGGTCTACACTTGCTCCCAAACCCCCTGAGCTCTGATATGGGACGTATTCAGCTTCTACAAATGGCTGAGGCTCCTTGTTTTTTTGCTTTTATCACACTTACTTGCTGTGGGAATCTGCCGAGTGATGTCTCCACTGGTAAAAGTGTGATTGCTAATAAGGAGAGACTGACATGTAGAGTGACAAACGTTCAACATTGGCTCCGGATATACTCCGCCAGATTCCAATCAATCAAAGTCAACAGGGTTTACATTAGCAGCTTGGAAAACCTGACTATTACCAAGAAGGTAACCTCCCTTTTTTGCCTTTCAGGAGGTGCAATCACAGAAGGAAGGCTTTTTTGTGAGAGATTCCTATCAGGAGTGGTGGCCGCAGATAAGGGGGTCTCGCAGGGAAAGCTTTTGACAGTCTTTCACTGCTCTCTCTGGCGTGGAAAATGAGACGGGCTTCCCTGATAACATGCCTGTCAGTCACCTGTGCGCACACAAGAGTTACTGGCAGCCATCTAATCTCCTGTCACTCAGGAAGGTGATCGCGGGCAGGGACTGAGGAGAGAATCGGATCAAACAGTACATCAGCTGTCAGGTATCCAGTCAAAGGGAGGGTATTCAAGATTAAACATCTCAATACAACAAAATGTTTCCTGGTAACATCATAAATCGGAATTGAGTCATGTGTGAGGTGATTAAGAAAAGTTAGCTAAACAAAACATCAGTACTACACTACTTTACAATGGCCTAACAATACCTCATTCAAGACCTTAACAAGGGCGAGAAAAAAGACAAACGATGCATTTCCCCGTTCTACGACTTGAGTAATTGGCACTTAAGTGCCACATCAGAGGAGACCGTATAAAGCAAACATGTCATTATCCCCTTAGCTGCCCGTAGCTCTTTCCCTCGGGCTTGTGGACGGTTTACCTGCATTTTATTCCCACACCGACCTCAACCCTCAACCTGCTGTCTTTCCCAACAGCATAAAATAAATTGATAGAATGTGCTCAGAAAAGCAAAAGAAAGACTTTAAAATATGGTTTGGATTACTTCCGTTTACTTTGAAAGGGACATGAATTAAATACACACATAAATACTATTTTAGCTTTTAGGAAAGGGAACGGGTTCACAGACTATTAAACAGAATGGAAGACGGGACAGGAAAAAAGGAATTATCCAATTTGCTGGTGAACCAGCTTTTTGGCTCATGCTGAGCAGACAGGCCCCAGGTGCATTCAGGGCCACGGGGCCAGAGAGCAGCGCTGTAATTTGCTGAAACGGCCAGTATGAGAAGTAAGGTCAGGGCTGGGGCGGGTTTGTCTAGGAGCCGATCTCATCACTGCTGAGTCGAACGCAGCTTCCTGTTGCTTGCACTGGGCCGGCATTATTCCTGGACTGGCTCCATTATGCACAGTAATCCTCCCTGTAGCCAGTTTGGCCCGGCTATTGTCACCCCCTGTTTCATGTTCACTGAAGCTGGCTCTGTCTGGGTGGGCTATGACTAAAACCCTCTCTCTCTCTCTCTCTCTCTCTTTTACTCTCTACACCACTCTCTAAAACTAAAAGCACGGGGCAATCAAATGCAGTAAAAGGTGCAAAATAAATGGGTGGTATTCCTGTAAATGAAACGGTTATAGTTTGGCGACGAGATTTGGCTGTTGTGTCTGGGAACTTGCTGAGAGTAATTACCGAGGGTTGCAAAGTTAAAAGGTGCCATACCTAGTCTCCAGTCAGCCGTGACTGACACAAAGCCTAAACTTCAACTCTCCCCAGCTGCCAACTGAAAAAATGATTAGCGACTGACTGAAGTGTGCTATATCGTAATTTTAGATTTTATCATAATTTTGATGATTAAAAGAAACCATTTGCAGTATGCTTTGGAAGTGCACATCACAAAAATAGCTGAAGTGTTACATGATCAACACATGCCCACTGGCCATCTAGTTCACATACTGGACAAGTGGGCAGCTCACTGGGGCAAACAGTTCAAACAGGGACACGTTTTCTTTGTCAGACCGACAGTTCGTCCTTTGTTTTTTTCATTTTGACCCTGCTGAGAATGTATCCACAATGACATCATCAAGCGAGCAGGTGCACAAGCGCTCACGCCAACAGATCGTACGAAAGGACAGTTCAATGTCCCCACAGTCAAGAGCTCCTGAGAAATTAACACGAACACAGGGTTCCCACACTTTCTGACCAATTAATTTTTACAACTGTTACACGACTTTTAAAATTTGATTAATTGATTATACTTTTACAGGTCTCAAAATCACGTTCCCTGACATTTTCATGTTTTCCAGGACTGTGGGAATCCTGTGAATATCTATTTCTGAATAGGGAATCCCAGAAAACTGTATCAAGTAGATCAATACTACTAAAATAGCTCCAACAAAGGTATTGCTACCAATTTTAGGTTACACTACACCAAGGTTTACGACCCCCAACCAGACTGTCAGCCAACCCCGTGACTCCGAGTATAAATAAAGCTAGATTTTCTCAGAGTAACACTTTCATTAAGAATATTAACTAACGTCACTACATAACATATCATTAAACATAGTCAGAAATCTCCTAAAAAAGTATGTTCTATCTAGCTTACATTCTCCATTGACCCTCTGGAGTACCTTCAGGGACCTTCAGGGGTCCACAGGCCCACAATTTATTTAGTTAATACAGCTTAAATGTTGGCAGACATCACACTATATACTACAGTAGGAATTCTATTACACGGCTGCATATCGTAACACACAGGTTTACTGCAAATCACCTGCAGTTTAGACTGACTTGATCACACAGGTTATAAAAGCCCCTTAGACAGATGACTACCATTTCAAGAGATCATGGTCAACTAATAAATTATTTAGTGCTGCGAGACAAACATTGGTAAATCTCTCTTCTGTGGAGCTTCGGCTCATGTGCTTCACACCAAACAAATCTTCTTTTATTTGCATTCTACTGCAGTGACACAAATTAAGAGGTTTATTTGATGTATTTATTTACAGAGTTAGCTGACTGCCAAAAAGGAGACACTGAAAGGAGCTTCACGAGGAGTGAATTTACTGCAGGCCACTGTCAACATGGCACGACATTCTAATCAAGACATTTATAAATGTTTTGCCAAGGAAACATCTTTGCTTACATCCGTTTAACATTTAAATGTTATCACTTTCAACTCGACTTTATTCGTCAGTAAACAACATTTTGAGTAGTGTTGGTTGAGTAGTGTAATGAAGAACTCTGAGTTGTTGTTTTTGTTTACGGTGTCATGCACACACAACTAAAGTGAGCAGGCATAAACTCCAGGACAAACGTGGATCGAAACATTGCTACGATGTATCACCAACGTTGCGTCATCATAACCCGCTATGACCTCATTAATTATGCTCTAAAACAAGAAATATGACATCTACTCACCGGCCACGCAAAACTGAAGGGTAAAACAATCCTTGACTTTTCACTCCGCGTACCCTTGGTCGAAAATTTATTCCCACCGAGAACGGGCGTAGATCCAGTTCCGAAACTGCAAGCCCCAGCCGCGGAAACTCGCGATTGATATTCCTTCAGACAAACTTTAAAATATGTATCACATTCGTCCCGCGTGCATTTGCGATCCGCCGGGTTCCTCTCGCCGTCGCAGCACGAGCCGATCTGCAGCTCGCCTTTCGCATTCTGCATCGATACGATTTCCAGCTCGAAGTGCCCCGATGCGTCAGACACCTGTTGAGCAGAAGCAGAAAACAACCTTTAAATCCGTGTATAAAAAGTGCAGCAAAATCACATTTGTCTCGTTTTACGGAATAGGCTGCTAAACTTTGTCTGCCAGTCTGTCAAGTGTCAGATTGAACCATGCAGAACGTTTGCGCTGCTTTTGAGAGGTCCAAACAAGGTTGTTTTTGGTTGCATTTGTCAATGCTATTTTATAATACACAGTTTTGTGTTACATTATATTTTGAAAATAAATAACACAAAGACAGAAAAAACATGTCAGCTATTTAAAACAGACTCACCTTCGTCGGCAAGAATAACAAAAAGGCATGAAGGTAGAAAGCAGAAAATACTGAACTCCGTCGCACAGTCATGCCTTCTTGTTGGTGTTGCTTTGAGACTCAGAAGTTCTAGCCGCCTCACGGCTCTAATGTACTCCCCGATTTAACATGCACGGGTGGAGAACAACTTTATTTCTTTCAGAAGACTATTTTCCAATGTGTAGGAAACTGCCTCCTATTATCCCAGCGTAGCCTATCTGAAATTCTTATCTTTCGTATTCTGCTTCTCTCTCTCAGCGGCGGGTATACATTACACAGAAGCCATGTGAGCGTTTGTCCGCGACTGACTGACTGCGCATTCAACACACCAAGTTCAGTTAATGGGGGTGGGACACGCATGCGTAATTTTAATATTCAAAAGTTAAAGGGTGTGGTGTGTAGAGAAGCCCCGCCCGTGTCCCCCAGTCCCACAAGATGACGGGTTTATCTGGGAGACTTAACCGCATGTTCTTCCACTCTCTCGTCTCGTCTCACTGCAAAATTTTTTATAGATATATAGTTTTAAAGGAAAAGGAATGCAACATAGCCTACTATATTAGGCTAATTAGTTCACTGTATGTTAAATATTTTAAATAAAATACAATTTGTCTGTCTATAACAATAAACGCATCAGCATTTAAAACGGATGGCTTGCAGCCAGACAGATATGAGAGGTCACAGACACTGTTATTTAGAATTGTGGAATGCACATTTAGAAACCTTCAAAGTCATACGATTTTTCAGTGTAGAAATATTGACACAAAAAGGGACATTCACTTTATGATGTCAACATTCAGTGATTGGCCTTGTATTTTGATACCCATGTGTGATAAAATCCCTCAGGCATTCTGTGTGCACAGATCCACATACAGTAATCTTGAGTTAATTGCCCCCATAGCTCTTGCTGCCCTCTTGTGGGCACGGGGCAAATCTGAAAAGCTATCCGAATACAGAATCCCACAGACAGGTTATGTAAAGCAAATTATGACTCGAGTACCTGCCAGATATCTTTTACTCTTTCTCTGACGTCATGCATACAGGTCACGCTACAGGTCATACCACAGACCTTAGTGCAAACAGTCCCACAGCATGAGACAGTGGCTAATCAGTAACTTGTGGGTTATTTCGCCACATCATTTTACAACTGCTGGATTGTGGTATGAAATCTTCTGATAAGCAAACCCTATAAGGAAAAGTGCATTTCTACATGTCAATCAAATAGCTTTTTAGTCACGGTGTTGGGAGTCTATTAATCTTGATGTTGAAAGATGAGTGAGGGTCTCTGTTTATCTCTGTGTTGGATCTGAGTAAGGAAGCGATACCACAGAAAGAAAACAATAAAAAAGGAATTACAAGCATTTTTATGTCATGTTAGTATATTACTCTTTATTAGAATTCTTAAATTTGAAATGTATAGAATTTAGTATCACTAACAGTGCAAACAGACTCTCTGTCTGCCATTGGTCAGTCAAACACATAGCCCTGCCCTAAACTCACACCATTGGCTCAGCCAATAATGCTGTTTTAAAAGTTCAGTATTTACATTTATTTTGACCTTCATTTGGTTCACTTAAAGTTGTTTTATAGAAAGAATATTTACATGACATGCACATACTATATGCAATACAATTTAAAATAAACTGTAGATTCACTTTTTTTTTTTACCGTTTAACCGTTCACCTTTATATTGTACTGACAGCAGAATCACAGCCCTCAATAATGTGTGTGACCACATAAAGGAGATCCATAGCAAGTTGAGGGCAAGATGCCAGGCTGATATTTCCTGTCGGTGAGGTTCAAGATTAAAGGTGTGCTGGACCTTTTGTACCGTCCACTGTGCCTTTAAAAGATTCTGACCCCAAGAGAGGTCTCAGGTTACTCACTGCATTTAAATAGCCACTCTGTGTAATAAGGATTAATTAGACTATTTAGACCTCAAAACTTGAGCGCTTTCCCCTCAAAGGGTTTCGCCCATTTTGATATCCGCATTCACATTTCATCCGGGATGCCAAAGCCCTTCTTTTGAAAGTCAGACAGGCTTGTGGGATTTAAACCACTGCTTTTGTTAGAGACTCCTGGCCTGCCACTTTAGGATGGTGCTGGTTTAAAAGCAACTATCAGTCATAAATTATAGAGTATATCATGTTCGGTATGCTATTGTAACATCAAAAGTTGTTGAAGCTGGAGATCTACTCTGACAATGTAATTTGAAGATTTAGTTTCGCAGTCTTAAGAAATGGTCATGATTGTTGCTGATAATTATATAAATATATATTAGTGACTATATTTAAATGTTAGATATTTTGCATAAATATACCTATTCATCATAAAACGATTGTCAAAGTTGTGAATAAAAAAGATTATTGCTAAAAGAAAATACTATTGTAGTCTTTCTACTTCAAAATTTCACATTTAACTGGCTGTTTCTTCTTAATTTTTGACATTTCCTTTGCAATTTCTGAGTGAACATTGTTTTACAGCAAATTGTACACCAATTTGTGTGTGTGTTTTTATTATTTTTTTCCATGTCAGCTTATCCACAGGCCAGAATCTGTGTTTGTAAAGCTGCCCCAGGGCTAATGTGATTTGAGTAATGACCGCACAAGTAAGCCGCAAACCTTTGGGGAGCCCAAATTCGACTGGGGACCCGAGATGTGTACGGGTCATCAGATTGAACTAGACTTTTCCGGTCCCACTCTGCTCTGCTCGCCCCCCTTTTCATCCTTGACTGGGATCAAACCAAGCAGTTATGGGCTTCTAAATCACGCCTGAAACCAGGAACAAAGAGTCAGATGGCTGTTGCAGAGATGACTATCTATTGTCTGACACTCAGTGCTATATACCAATCCAATTACTTTAAGCTTGTTGCCACCTCTCATATTACAGTTCACCAATGCAAGTCCAGCCTGACAAGAATGTGGTGGAACAGATTATGTCCTTAATAAGAAAGCCCATGTGCTTTCACTGCAGGTTCTTGGATCGTGACAACCTCTGACTTTTGAAAAGCTGTTTAATTCATATGAATTCGATTTTTGTCTGTTTGCCATTGGGCCATATATTATATATATATTTATCTGTATGTATTATCGAACGATAATTAATATCAGAATGTTTAATATGGTGGTTGTAGTGTATTGGAGTGACCAGAGGTCTGTCTAGGGATTTATGAAAGATCAATGCTGTGAATCTTCAAAGTGCGCACAGCTGGACGATGGGGAAACAGAACGTTGCTGGCAGATGATTTTTACAGAAATCAAATGTCTCCCGGAAATAATGATGTACTAATGTTGATCCAAAAATAATACTGTTGTGCAACATGTTGTCAACATGTGACTGGACAGGGAAAAAGAGAGAAAATGAATAATAGATGTAGGAACCGTCTGTGTAGAGAGAGGGAGTGTAGAACATGAAAGAAAGATAGTAAAGGTGCAAGGAGATATTTTTGCATATATGGGGGTCATAGAATGTATTGGATTTTTTTTTGTTTTAAACTACAATCCTTATAGTTTTATAAGATTAATTCTAATTTAATTCTAAATAACAGCATTTATTTGTAATAGAAATCTTTAGTGACATTTTCAATGTCAACTTTTTCCTATGATCAATTTAATGCACCATTACTGAATAATAATTTTGATTTCTTTAAAAAAAAAATCATACAGACCCCTTTTGAACAGCCCTATAGTTTAGAAAAGTTTCATTTTTTTTCTGGATTTCAAAGAATTGCCCTAATTGAAAGAACACCCATATTCTGATTTACAAGTCAGGCAAACTTTATAAATAATGGACATTTTCATTCCAGTGTTTGTGTATATGTACTTTCGTGTGTGTTTATGTAGGTCTTCATCTATGTGCTCTCTTAAGCTGTTCATTGACATTGACAGTCTGAGTGTGAGGATGGAGAGAACTGATCCTGGCCAGATGACACTGTAAAGATGACACTGTAAAGGCAGTGGTATTTGAGGAAGTGAGAGATAGAGTGCTTTGGAACATCTTTCTGCTTAGAACTTCTCACTCACACTTTTAGAATATTTACACTTTCTGTTTACGTGACCAGCTTTTACTTACCAGGACCAGGACGGCAGAGACGGTGGGTCCTGATATAAATATTATTCTCCCCTGATATGTGGGACCTCCATTGTTATTTTCAACATTTATCTTAAACTGGCCCTTGTAAATTAAATAATGGAGATTCCATTGGTGACTGCATCGGGTGGCAGATGGAAAGAAATCAAGCTCTAGGTCAAGTTACAAGTTTGGCATTTCATTTTTTATGCTTTTATTACTGCATAGGGTGAAGTATATGAACTAGGCTTGCCAAGTATAAACTTTTACCTGGATGACACAATATCATAGATCTTGATGTAAATTGAAATTATAAGCTTCAGGCAGTAGTAAAATAATGCTCTACTTTGATACAATAAAGTAAAACAAATACAGCTTTGATTATTGGATTATCATAAGGGTATGATAAAACATTGGACTCTTTACTCAGCCTCATTCTCATTGTGAGATTTTCAGAAATTAGAATCTATCTATCTATCTATCTATCTATCTTAAAATAAACTGTAGATTCACTTTTTTTTTTTACCGTTTAACCGTTCACCTTTATATTGTACTGACAGCAGAATCACAGCCCTCAATAATGTGTGTGACCACATAAAGGAGATCCATAGCAAGTTGAGGGCAAGATGCCAGGCTGATATTTCCTGTCGGTGAGGTTCAAGATTAAAGGTGTGCTGGACCTTTTGTACCGTCCACTGTGCCTTTAAAAGATTCTGACCCCAAGAGAGGTCTCAGGTTACTCACTGCATTTAAATAGCCACTCTGTGTAATAAGGATTAATTAGACTATTTAGACCTCAAAACTTGAGCGCTTTCCCCTCAAAGGGTTTCGCCCATTTTGATATCCGCATTCACATTTCATCCGGGATGCCAAAGCCCTTCTTTTGAAAGTCAGACAGGCTTGTGGGATTTAAACCACTGCTTTTGTTAGAGACTCCTGGCCTGCCACTTTAGGATGGTGCTGGTTTAAAAGCAACTATCAGTCATAAATTATAGAGTATATCATGTTCGGTATGCTATTGTAACATCAAAAGTTGTTGAAGCTGGAGATCTACTCTGACAATGTAATTTGAAGATTTAGTTTCGCAGTCTTAAGAAATGGTCATGATTGTTGCTGATAATTATATAAATATATATTAGTGACTATATTTAAATGTTAGATATTTTGCATAAATATACCTATTCATCATAAAACGATTGTCAAAGTTGTGAATAAAAAAGATTATTGCTAAAAGAAAATACTATTGTAGTCTTTCTACTTCAAAATTTCACATTTAACTGGCTGTTTCTTCTTAATTTTTGACATTTCCTTTGCAATTTCTGAGTGAACATTGTTTTACAGCAAATTGTACACCAATTTGTGTGTGTGTTTTTATTATTTTTTTCCATGTCAGCTTATCCACAGGCCAGAATCTGTGTTTGTAAAGCTGCCCCAGGGCTAATGTGATTTGAGTAATGACCGCACAAGTAAGCCGCAAACCTTTGGGGAGCCCAAATTCGACTGGGGACCCGAGATGTGTACGGGTCATCAGATTGAACTAGACTTTTCCGGTCCCACTCTGCTCTGCTCGCCCCCCTTTTCATCCTTGACTGGGATCAAACCAAGCAGTTATGGGCTTCTAAATCACGCCTGAAACCAGGAACAAAGAGTCAGATGGCTGTTGCAGAGATGACTATCTATTGTCTGACACTCAGTGCTATATACCAATCCAATTACTTTAAGCTTGTTGCCACCTCTCATATTACAGTTCACCAATGCAAGTCCAGCCTGACAAGAATGTGGTGGAACAGATTATGTCCTTAATAAGAAAGCCCATGTGCTTTCACTGCAGGTTCTTGGATCGTGACAACCTCTGACTTTTGAAAAGCTGTTTAATTCATATGAATTCGATTTTTGTCTGTTTGCCATTGGGCCATATATTATATATATATTTATCTGTATGTATTATCGAACGATAATTAATATCAGAATGTTTAATATGGTGGTTGTAGTGTATTGGAGTGACCAGAGGTCTGTCTAGGGATTTATGAAAGATCAATGCTGTGAATCTTCAAAGTGCGCACAGCTGGACGATGGGGAAACAGAACGTTGCTGGCAGATGATTTTTACAGAAATCAAATGTCTCCCGGAAATAATGATGTACTAATGTTGATCCAAAAATAATACTGTTGTGCAACATGTTGTCAACATGTGACTGGACAGGGAAAAAGAGAGAAAATGAATAATAGATGTAGGAACCGTCTGTGTAGAGAGAGGGAGTGTAGAACATGAAAGAAAGATAGTAAAGGTGCAAGGAGATATTTTTGCATATATGGGGGTCATAGAATGTATTGGATTTTTTTTTGTTTTAAACTACAATCCTTATAGTTTTATAAGATTAATTCTAATTTAATTCTAAATAACAGCATTTATTTGTAATAGAAATCTTTAGTGACATTTTCAATGTCAACTTTTTCCTATGATCAATTTAATGCACCATTACTGAATAATAATTTTGATTTCTTTAAAAAAAAAATCATACAGACCCCTTTTGAACAGCCCTATAGTTTAGAAAAGTTTCATTTTTTTTCTGGATTTCAAAGAATTGCCCTAATTGAAAGAACACCCATATTCTGATTTACAAGTCAGGCAAACTTTATAAATAATGGACATTTTCATTCCAGTGTTTGTGTATATGTACTTTCGTGTGTGTTTATGTAGGTCTTCATCTATGTGCTCTCTTAAGCTGTTCATTGACATTGACAGTCTGAGTGTGAGGATGGAGAGAACTGATCCTGGCCAGATGACACTGTAAAGATGACACTGTAAAGGCAGTGGTATTTGAGGAAGTGAGAGATAGAGTGCTTTGGAACATCTTTCTGCTTAGAACTTCTCACTCACACTTTTAGAATATTTACACTTTCTGTTTACGTGACCAGCTTTTACTTACCAGGACCAGGACGGCAGAGACGGTGGGTCCTGATATAAATATTATTCTCCCCTGATATGTGGGACCTCCATTGTTATTTTCAACATTTATCTTAAACTGGCCCTTGTAAATTAAATAATGGAGATTCCATTGGTGACTGCATCGGGTGGCAGATGGAAAGAAATCAAGCTCTAGGTCAAGTTACAAGTTTGGCATTTCATTTTTTATGCTTTTATTACTGCATAGGGTGAAGTATATGAACTAGGCTTGCCAAGTATAAACTTTTACCTGGATGACACAATATCATAGATCTTGATGTAAATTGAAATTATAAGCTTCAGGCAGTAGTAAAATAATGCTCTACTTTGATACAATAAAGTAAAACAAATACAGCTTTGATTATTGGATTATCATAAGGGTATGATAAAACATTGGACTCTTTACTCAGCCTCATTCTCATTGTGAGATTTTCAGAAATTAGAATCTATCTATCTATCTATCTATCTATCTTGCAATCGGAAACGCCCGATAAGAACACGGAATCAACTCTAGTGTTTAAAAGGCTTATTTTGTACCGTTCTACTTCTAACGCATAATAGCCTACATTAACTTGCACTATATTTCACAAAACCATGCTGTTCCTTGTTAGTTCGAAGTTAAGAAATAAATAGTGATCTAAATTAATCGTTCTTTTGAAGTGATTATTTTTAATGAATCACTGGAATCGGTTCGTAAAACGAACTGAACGATTCGGGCTGATTTTCAAGTAAACAAATACGGCTTGTGCGGGTTTATGGCGTTAACTTTTTTCATCAAATCCGACTCGAAATTAGTCAAGAACTTGCATAAATATTATCATCAGAGATGACATGACTGGGGTATTTGACTGACGGAGCAACAAGTAAGTAATCAAAATACTTAAATAGCAAACATGTTCATAACTTGTTTGAATGACGCTGATATCATTGTTATCAGCACATACTTAACTGTTTTATAATATATTTAATATATTTAAAGAAGATTGAAACGTCTGGGACAACAGGTGTTCACGTAGCATGTAAGCATGTAGGGACTACTTATATTTTCATCAGGTTATCTGTATTTTGTTCTTTCTCCATCCCTCCAGAGAAGCAGCCAAGAGGGAAGAAATAGACAGGCAGATTGAGCCTAAATCTGCTTAGAAGGTGTTATGTTGTATCACAGTCTACTTTGTTGCTTCTTGTCTTTCACAAGTGTATAACTTCACTCTCAGTGACGCCATAAAGAAACTGTGACGTTGCTAAAGCCTTCTTTCTTAGCTGTACAGTACGTCAGTTTTGTAACGCATAGGGATCCAAGTGGATTAAGGATGAGAGTGAGTGTGTTTGTTGGTCTGTGTGTCATGATGACAGTAGGCCTGTGTGTGTCAGTCAAAATTTCGTGTGTCAGTTGAGAACATGCTCATTAATCCAGCGTTTTGATCCGGTCATAGGTGGGGGCAGAGATGACTTGTGTTGCCTGTGCACTCAGTGAGTCTGAGCCGATCATCCCTGGCTAATGCTAATACGAGATGCTGTCGTCACTTTCCCTCTCAGTGATTAGCATGAACTCTGTCACATACAGATGAAGAAGAATGAAAAATGAGGAAATGTAACCAAATGACAGTAGCTGTAACCGTAGGTGGTCTTCTTCATCCCTGTCTTATAAGCAGCCTAACAAATCTGTGATTGTTACACATTTGCTGAAAACAGTAGCTGCAGTGAGCTAAAAAAAGGTTATTGCTGAATTCTGATAAAAAAAATTTAAGGTTTGTTATAATAAATATTATCCTAATATCCTCTTAGTCAGTGGCAGCATATGATGGCAGTCATAATGTCACATGCATTTTCCATCTCTCATCTGAAATGTCACAATTACCGGTGTAAACCTACCAAGCTACAAATTTTTTTATTATTTTTTGTTATAAAATTGTATTTTTATCCAAATGGATGGTCACATGTACAGAAGAGAATGATAATGGCATTGTATGATGACAACGGGTTGTTCACTGTTGTTTTGTTTACACAGCAAGAATTAACCAAACTCTTTCAAAATTTGGTTGTAAATCCAGAGTCGCTTTGGTTATGAATAAGAGTGTCAGCTGCGTTCTATAACTGTAGTTACTTTAGATTAACAAACAAATTTTGGGAGGGAGTTTGGTTAACTTGTGCAATGTGAACAGAAGCGTTGTTACGTTGTATTCACACATAATTTAGTTATGAATAAAACTGACAACTGCGTGGTTCCAAACAAATTTTGAGAGTATAGTTTGGTTGACCTGGGCTGTGAGAACAGAACCATTGTTATGTTATGTTCACACACAATTTATGTTATGAATTTGTTAATCTGGACTGGAGACACTTTGGCTAAAGAATGCAGTTTTCACTTATATTCATAACTAAATTATGTATGAACATAGCATAACAACAGTATTGTTCACAAAACACAGGTTAAACTCACTCTCAAAATTTGGTTGTTAATCTGGAGTCACTTCAGTTATAGAATGCAGTTGTCACTTACGTTCATAGCTAGTTGCAGTTGTCACTTACGTTCAAGTAATATATGAACACAATGTAACAATAATTCTGTTCACACAGCATAGGTTATTCAAACCCACTCTCAAAACGTGGTTGTTAATCTGGAGTCACTTTGGTTATAGAATGCAGTTGTTACTCCTATTACATAACAACAGTTCTTGCTTTCAAAATTTCAAGATTGTTAGTCCAGAGTCACTTCAGTTATCTAAACTGGATTGTGTGTAAACGTAACAGTATTTAGCACTTTAAAACAGACTGACAACTGTATTCTGCATGTGTGTGAATCTAGCCAGAGTGTCCGCACAGACCATAAATTCCCCTCTTAGCGTTAGTCAGCAGAGGACGGAGAAACAAAAATGTTAAACTGATTAGTGGATGTTGGCAGGGGGAGATGAACAAGTCAAATGACACATTGTTTCCTCAGCGACAAGTGGGCCATCTCAAGTCCTGATGAATGCTCTCACTTTATGCACATAAGTGCCTCCTCTGTACATGCTTGAGCTGTGCGTGAAGGGTCGCATTAGCACAGCTGTGTGGGAAACCCATGTCGCCGCTAAAACCCCTCGTGCCCAGCGTCCTCTGTGTCCGGGCTAACATTAGCGTGAGAGAGAGACCATCCACAGATGAAAAAAAAGTGAGAGGGAAAGAGGAAGGAACTGCTGGCATCGTGATCGCAATGTTAGGAATGGGGATGATTGATGTGACGAGGGAACGGATCGGAGGAAGTGAGGAGCGCTCGCTTGTATCTCTCTGCACGCACTGAAACAACATGAGCTCTCCCACACCGGCCCCCGAGACCAGAATTCTGCGGGACTTTGGGAGGGTTCCACTTCACTAGCTCAGGGTGCCATGTGACAGATTCTCAATGAGGTGGAACTGTGTCCTCCTTGGACAGGAAATTACTTGCTGGGCCTCGTGAGGCTAATTATTCACATTTCCCATCCACAGGAAAAGGGGGTTTTGATTGACTTTATCAAGCACTTCCGCTGCTATTTCCCTTTTGGTTGTCCTAATCCTTTCATCCCCTTCCAAAACCTTTAATTTCATAAAGATTACATTGTTTAGGCGTCTAGCAATGCCTGTGGTTCTTATTAGTAATGTAGTTTATATTGTGTTTGTGTATAACAAGAATGAAAAGGGGATTGACTTTGGTTACTTGTTCATACAAAGATTGTTCTAGTGCACAGAATGCATTTAAAAATGGCATTTATTTATTTATTTTTGTACTTTTTAACATTTTCCTGTAATTTACCATTATTGCCTGTCTGATGGACTTTGGTTACTCAACCACACAAATATTGTTGTAGCGCACACTATACACACATCATTCATTCATTCATTCATTCATTCATTCACTTATTTATTTATTTGTTTGTTTCCCTGTACTTCACTATTGCTGCTTGTCAGATTGACTTTATAGTTACTCAACCATATACTTATTAGAATTATTTAATTTTAAATACATAAATTATTTTATTGTAAATATAATAAAAAAAAAAATATTTGTACTTTATATATTTTTGTTTTTTTATAGTTCTAATGCACACTATGCATTTTGAAAATGGTTTTATTTGTTTATTTAGTTATTTATTAAATATTTTTTCCCCTGTACTTCACTATAGTTTCTTGTTAGATCGACTTTAGTTCAACCATGTACTTATTATAATAAATATATAAATATATAATTTATATAATAAATATATAAATTAAGATATATTCTTTTATATAAAAAGTTATATAATAAAATAAAAACACACAAACAATTAATTTATTACCACCAACCCCAAAATCCAAACATCACTATCACTAGGCAATATAATTATTAGTTTTGAGGTCATCTTTACACCAGTATACTCCAAAAAGTGCATAAATGTATTTATTTTATATTTTCTTGCAAACATCATCTGTTTCTGCACTCTTTATCGGTAATGAGAATATTGATGACTAATCTTAGCTTCACAGGCATATCCAAATTTTCTTCCCTAAATAACACCTGTGGCCGACTCCTCAAATCATACAAATCATTATGGTTTGCTACTTAAAGTAAGATTTTCTAATTAAAATGGAAAATATTGATGAAAATTAACATTTACTTTTGTTCTTTAATTGTTGACCGAGTATTTTTGCAAATGACACAGGATTGTCTCTTTATTTTCTGTGGAAACGTCTGTGATCTGGAAACTCTAAGTTCGCTGTTGTGAAGCTATTAAGGCTTAAGTGCTATGAACTTCATTTTGCTGCATCTGCTAGTAAGCTTTGTGGCTGGGGAAATACCAATAAGCCCTTGTGAGTGAATAATTTTAGAGTGTGCAAATAATTGCTATTTAGAATTAACAGATGTTGTAGCTGTGTTTACTGCTTTTGAATTTTGGAGAGAGTTTTGTTGTAAAAAGTTGTGGTTTATTCTGAGTCATTGTTAAGGTGATTAGTGCTTCTTTTGGTGAATTTGGATCCTGCTTAGTTAAAAGAATTTCTCGCCTGTGACCAAAAAAGTACATTTTGTTTTATTGCGGAATATTACGGAAAAGAAAAACCCACAATCTGGTCTTACTTTACATCAACACCCTAGTTACTAAAATACTGCATTGAGTCAACCTGAAATATTTTACTGTGTGGGTTTAGGTGCACCACATGTGGTTAAATTATGAATTTCTCCTTGTTTACTCTGTTAGAAAAGTTAAATTGCTCATGAATAGGTTGACATTTTTTTGTCATCTTAACCTTTCTGCATTAGATAGCTTAATCAACCATTATAATAGAGTTTATCTAACAACTTGGATTTTTAATTTTTTTATTTTACAGCTTGTATCTCACTCTGAAACTGTAACATTGTCAGTCGACAGACATGTTGAAGCTGGGTGAAAATATTGATGCTGGCGGAGTGAAGGAGCCTCTAGCAGCTCATGACGTAGCGGTTTTTCCATGACACGTGATGATTGTTGCCAAATGGTCCTGTCAGTATTAATAAATCTAACATAGACATTCCATTTAGTTTCAAAGTAAACAAAATCCTTTACAATCCACACGGCTCATATGAACACATAAAGCAATAACTTCAAGTGGTTCAGGCAGCATTGTAAGATGATGTATGTTTTTATGTGTGAAGGGTTCTTTCCTCCTTTTCTTTTTTTCATGCGTTCTCCCTTTTGTGGAATGTATGAAGCACTGGAGGAGGGCAAAATCAGATTGATACTGTTTTCTTAACTTTACAAATTGCAAAATCCCACTGTAACCAAGTGTACCAGTAAAGTCAGCTGTAGAAACATCTAGCAGCCTGGCCTAATACTAAAATAATAACGATTTACAACTTACAGCCAGGTGTTTATCTTATTGTCCCCAAAGATGGAGAATTTAGAGTTCATATTTTTATTGTTAACCCCACCAATAGAAAATCCAGTAGAGAATGACTACTGAATCTTGGTGGTATCTCTCTGGGTTTCAGGAAGTGCACACTTCAATGAAGTGTATCAATGAATGTTTAATGCTGAACCGATGAGCCTGTTCTTCCTGCCTTCATGATGGATTGATGGTTAAAAAGGTGTTTTGTTAGGTGTAAATTACACGAGCCTATCACTGGATATGCACCTCTGCACATGTCCAGTGAAAAAAACTTGTAATGCTCAAATCTTCATTTGGTGGCTTTTTTCTGCATTTTATATATTATTATTAATGTTAATAATTAATTCTGTATCAAATCAACCAAATCTGAGAAAATTCCCAAGCTAAAATGTTTGACTTTGTTAATATGTTTTCTCAAGAAAGACAAACATAAAAAGTAATGAAATCTTATATTTATTCTGACATTTCTCTACATACAATAAGTATTTGGTGCATGCAAAGTGACCACATTTGGTTTTCAATCATTGAAAGGGAACGAAATTAAACTATTTGCAAATGGGGCTGCATTGAGATTCCCATATCTATGGGATGCAAACTTGGTGGAAAAATGTGAAAAATGCATTTTCCCCATTTTTTAACAGACATCATTAATGCAATAAGTATTTCTAAAGTTAACTGACTAGATCTACCAATCTCTGTGTAAAAATAAAATAATGATGCTGCCATCTTTCTGCCATCATCAATTTGGCTTAAAATTTCAGGTTAAAAAAAAATCTACAAAATATTGGATTACTCTGTATATGTTCATCCATGACATTTTATATTTTGGCTTTCTTCTTTATTTATATATTTCTTTCACTAGAAAAAAATGATCAAAATCACGGAATGACCATATTATTATTATTTTAAATGTATTGATATATATACTCTTAATACTTTGTCGGTTCTTTTTTCTGGGACATAGTAGTTTATGGCTTATGCAGTTGACTCTCAGCTGTTTTATTTAACAAAAAATGATACACTTCCCAAATACAGGTATTAGTAATGCCTATTACTCTCCAAAGAGAAAGCAGAGACCTGTCCTGGTGAAATATGCTTTGAAGGTGTGTTGGATATTTGAGATTGTGATCAAAACTTTTTGATGAATTTTGGCCATTTTGTTTTCTTCCTACGATTTGGCTTAAAACAAAGCTGAACTGGGATGCTGGTTAAAAAAAACAATAGCTTTGCAGTCAAAGAACAGCTGAAACTTGATGCCGTGTAGTAGACTCTATTAAAGTGCTGTGTGTGCGTTAGTGGGAGAGATAAGAGCAAAAAGAAACAACAGAATGATGTGAAAAGGACAGAAGGTGAAATGTGTGCAAATGAAGCCGTTGGAATGTTGATGTGAAAACATCTGTTTTGAGATCTACGTCATCTAAAAAGCTTGTTCTCAGACTAAATTAGGAGTAAAGTGCTAGACTGAAGTAGAAAAGTGTGGCATGCAGATAAAAATTCCAAACAGCCCAGATCTTAAATAGCTCTGTGATGTTTGTCAAAGATGAGATGACAAGAGACATGAGGTCTTAATTATGCTGTAATGTACGGCAACAGATAAAAAGCTAGAATACATTTTGTTAAAAAAAAAGCTTTGTCAACTCTCCATCCATGATTTAATTTCAACATAAAACACTACACACTTTGTCAAGCGATAAACATTGTTAATTATGCATAAAAGTTGGCAGATCGTAGTTAACGTAGTGACATGGGAAAGTTCTCAGTCTTCTTTCTTTGTTTTATTTTTAAGACATTAAGCCAAGTCAGTTCACTCAGTGGCAATCTTTGTACTGCCCCCTAGTCAGTGTTGGGAGTAACGCATTACAAAAGTAATAATATTACAGTAGTATATTACTTTTTGCTGTAACGCAGTAATATAACGCATTACTAATCAAATTTGAGTAATATTATTACTCGTTACAATCACAGTAACCAAGTTACAACAACATATTTTAACTCAAAATTAAGTGGTGAATTTACCAACACAGCAAAACAGCACCAGAGAAAAAATTCCGCGGGTAAAATAGTTCGTCTATTTCCTGTTGCTGGAATTAGATGGTTGAGATGACTGCAGAGACGGATTCTACATTTGTGAGATGGACACACTCCTGTTATTTTCAGTTCATCGGAGAAAAGGATAAGAATGCATGGTGCAATATGTGCGAAACCAAACTCCCAACATGGAGAAATAGCACGAGTAAAACCTGGAAACACCTGGACTGGTGCCACTAACACTAAAGCTATCGGAGAGAGCTGCGGGGTCGGAGAAGTGAAAAAGGCGGCGGACGAGCGCAGACAAGCAACAAAAATTCAGTTTAAAAATAAAATCTGTTTTTATTAAATCATAGTGTATATATAAAATGAATGAATATGCGAAATAGCTATTTGACTTAAATAGCTTAGCTTAATTAACAGATTAACAAAACGGCGCCTCACGCGCACACATAGAGCATTGCAAACGTTACAGCCTGTTCATTATCAGAATAAAATAATCAACCAAACGTAGCCATTTTATAATACTAATGTGGATATTTTGGTGAAAGTAACTCAAAAGTAGTGTAACGCATTACAATTCAGAGACAGTAATATTGTAATGTAACTAATTACTTTCAAAAGACAGTAACTAGTAATATACAATGTATTACATTTTGGAAGTAACTTGCCCAACACTGCCCCTAGTCATCTACTAATCTTTTTGACAGCTCTTATCTACTTGAAAAGGGAAAGAGTGACATTTCTAAAACTGTTTCTCAGTGTTTGGTTTAAATAATTTATATCAGGATTGAAATTTAATAGTTACAAATTATGCTCTTTAGCTCAAAGCAAGCATAAAATGAATGCGCATCCAGGTAATATCTGAATTTCCTTTCCTTTCCTTTCTTTTCTTGGCTTTGCTTGGCTCTTTCCTTTTCCCTTCCCCTTCCTGTCATTTCCCTGCCTTTCCCGTCCTTTTCTTTTCTTTTCTTTTCTTTTCTTTTCTTTTCTTTTCTTTTCTTTTCTTTTCTTTTCTTTTCTTTTCTTTTCTTTTCTTTTCTTTTCTTTTCTTGGCTTTGCTTGGCTCTTTCCTTTTCCTTTTCCCTTTCCCTTCCTGTCATTTCCCTGCCTTTCCTTTCCTTTCCTTTCCTTTCCTTTCCTTTCCTTTCCTTTCCTTCCCTTTTCCATTTTATTTTCCTTTTCCTGCTGTAATATGTCTATGCTATGATTTATTTCATACATTTCTATGCAAGGGGTCCACCTCCTTACCTTATAATGTCTCTGAATGAGCTCTGTAAATGCATGCATTCAAGATGGTAAAATTTGAAAAAGTTTAAATATTCTTGTAATTCATTCAATACTGAAAAGTATAGCTTAATATAGTGTGTAGTAAGTAAGAGATTCTATCTTCCATGTGCTAACA